>NC_134353.1:948196880-948364380 GCF_048569485.1 Anomaloglossus baeobatrachus | reverse complement strand
GTGGAATGAGTTGGGTATCCTCATCGTGGCCGGGAGCTGTAGCTTGTAGGAGACCTCATTGATCTTGTTGAGGACTTTAAACGGCCCGATGTAGCGAGGACCCAGCTTGTAGGATGGTATCTTCAATCGGACGTACTTGGATGCAAGCCAGACTAGATCTCCAGGAGAGAAACACGGAGGGTCCAGACGTCTCTTGTCTGCGTGTCTTTTCATCCGCAGGGAAGCACGCCCAAGGGACGCCTTGACAGAGTCCCAAATGGTTGCAAAGTCACGGGCTACAGTATCAGCAGCAGGGACATCCGAAGAAGGGGATACAGGCAATGGGACGGAGGGCTGAAGTCCGTAAACGACATGGAAGGGAGAGCTGGAGGACGACTCACTGATGTGGTGGTTATGGGAGAATTCAGCCCAAGGAAGAAGCGTGGACCAGTCGTCGTGATGGGCGTTGACATAGTGACGTAAGAAAGAGGTCAATATTTGATTGACCCTCTCCACTTGGCCATTAGACTGAGGATGGTATGCAGATGAAAAGTCCAGAGTCACTCCCAGATGGTTGCAGAGAGCCCTCCAGAAGCGGGAGGTGAACTGAGTTCCTCTATCGGATACGATGTGAGATGGAAAGCCATGCAAGCGGAAGATGTGATGTATGTAGGCGTCCGCGAGTTCCTGAGCAGAGGGCAATCCAGCCATAGGGACGAAATGAGCCATTTTAGAGAATCGATCCACCACGACCCATATGACTGTGTGTCCGGAGGACAATGGCAAGTCTGTAATAAAGTCCATCGCTATGTGTTGCCACGGAACTGAAGGTATCGGCAGAGGCAGAAGACGGCCATATGGCAGGTGTTTGGGCGTCTTGTTCCTGGCACAAGAGGAGCAGGCAGAGACAAAAGCAGCGACGTCCGTGCGAAGGGATGGCCACCAGTAATGGCGTACAATCGCACCCCATGTTCTCTTCTGACCAGCATGACCGGCTGTTTTCGAGGCATGACCCCAGTGTAACACTTTTTGCCTGTCTGTCTCAGAGACATAGGTCTTCCCGGGCGGTATCTGGGCCAGGGTGACAGGGGCCACCGGAATGATTTTGCTAGGACAGATGATGGGTTGGGTAGTCTCCTCCTCCTGCTCCATGGGCATGAAAGACCTGGACAAGGCATCAGCGCGTACATTCTTGTCCGCGGGTCGGAAATGGAGCTGGAAATGAAACCTGGCAAAGAATAAGGACCACCTGGCTTGCCGTGGGTTCAGTCGCTGAGCAGACCGCAGGTATTCCAGGTTCTTGTGGTCCGTGTAAATAATAACGGGGTACACTGCTCCTTCCAGAAGGTAGCGCCATTCCTCCAGAGCCAGTTTGACTGCCAAGAGCTCTCGGTCACCGATGGTGTAGTTGCGTTCAGGCGCTGAGAAGGTCTTGGAGAAGAATCCGCAAGTCACCATCTTCCCGGAGGAGGACTTCTGCATGAGCACTGCTCCGACTCCTGAGGAGGAGGCATCCACCTCCAAGGTGAACTGGCGGTTTAACTCCGGACGGTGAAGTACAGGAGAGGAGGCAAATGCCCGCTTCAGCGAGCCAAACGCGGCGTCGGCCGCAGGTGACCAGTCCTTTGGATTAGCCTCCTTCTTGGTCAAAGCGGAGAGAGGAGCAGTCAGAGCCGAGAAGTGAGGGATGAACTGGCGGTAGTAGTTGGCGAATCCCAGGAAGCGTTGGATTGCCTTCAGTCCAGAAGGAGGAGGCCAGTTGAGAATGGAGGAGACCTTCTTTGGATCCATCTGCAGTCCGGTATCAGAGATGATGTACCCCAGGAAGGGGAGAGAAGACTGCTCAAAGACACACTTCTCATACTTCGCGTACAGACGATTCTCTCTCAGTCTTTGTAGAACCAGCTGCACGTTCTCTCTGTGGGTCTGGAGGTCCGGAGAGAAGACAAGGATGTCATCCAGATATACTACCACACAGACGTAAAGAAGGTCCCGGAAAACGTCGTTCACCAGTTCTTGAAAGACGGCTGGGGCGTTACACAGGCCGAAGGGCATCACGCAGTATTCATAGTGCCCATCGCGCGTATTGAACGCGGTCTTCCATTCGTCCCCAGAGCGGATGCGTACCAGATTGTAAGCACCCCGAAGATCCAGCTTGGTGAACACACGAGCTCCTCTAAGCCGGTCAAACAATTCAGGGATGAGCGGCAGAGGGTACTTGTTTTTTACGGTGATTTGATTCAAACCCCGGTAGTCTATGCATGGGCGTAAGTCGCCCTCTTTCTTCTTGACAAAGAAGAAACCTGCTCCAGCAGGAGAGGAGGATCTCCGGATGAATCCCCTTGCCAGGGTCTCTGTGATGTAAGTAGACATGGCCCTTGTTTCGGCTGGAGACAATGGATATATCCGTCCTCGAGGTAGTGTAGTTCCAGGGAGCAGGTCGATGGCACAATCGTAAGGACGATGTGGCGGAAGTACCTCGGATTCCTTTTTATCAAAGACGTCTGCAAAGGACCAATAGGCCGAGGGCAGCCCCGGTAGGTTCTCTGGAACCGGAGGTCGTCGGATGGGTTGTATGGTCTTCAGGCACTTCTCATGGCACGAAGAGCCCCATCGGGTGATTTCGCCAGTGCCCCAGCTGACTGATGGTTTGTGTGTCCGCAACCAGGGAAGTCCCAGCAGGATTTGATGGGACATGTGTGGGAGGACGTAGAGAGCGATGTTCTCGGTGTGCAGGGCACCGATACGCAGTTCCACCGGCTTTGTGATCCAGGAGATGGTGTCAGAGAGGGGTCTCCCATCCACAGAGGCAATCACGAGGGGCTTGTCGAGTGGAGTAACAGGCACCTGGTACTTGTCCACCGTGGCCTGCTGGATGAAATTGCCTGCTGCCCCGGAATCGAGGTATGCCTCAGCCGTGAACCGCGTCTCTCCCGTTGTCACTTGCACAGTCCACGTAACCGGGTCTGAGAGAGTCCCAGCACCTAGGGTGGCCTCTCCTACCAACCCTAGGCTTTGGAGTTTCCCAGCCTCTCAGGACAGGAGCGTAGCAGGTGTGTGTCCTCTCCGCAGTAAAAGCAGAGGCCCTTGGCGAGCCGCTCAGCTCTACGTTGTTCAGACTGCCGCACTCTGTCGATCTGCATGGGCTCGTGGACGGGGACCCCAGCTGTCGAAGACTGAAGTACGGCGGGCTTCTGCGGAGGAGAGGAATGCCGTACCGGTCGTCTCTCACGGGACACTTCCTTGGATCGCTCCTGAAAGCGGATGTCCACTCGAGTCGCTAGGGCGATCAGGGCATCCAGGGTGGTCGGTACGTCACGACCCGCCAGCTCATCTTTAATTCGCCCCGAGAGTCCTTCCCAGAAGGCGGCGGTTAGGGCCTCGTTGTTCCACCCGAGTTCCGAAGCCAAGGTGCGAAACCGGATTGCGTATTGGCCCACCGTCAGAGTCCCCTGACGCAGCCGGAGAAGAGACGAAGCAGACGCGGAGGCGCGTCCGGGCTCATCAAAGGTGCCACGGAATGCCTGCAGGAAGTCCTGGATGTTCGTGGTCACAGGATCCCCCTTCTCCCACAAGGGGTTCATCCACGCCAGTGCCTCACCCTCTAGATGGGACATGATGAAGGCGACCTTGGCTTGATCAGAGGCAAACAAATGCGGCAGCTGCGTGAAATGGAGGGAGCATTGGTTTAAGAATCCCCTGCAGGTCTTGGGGTCTCCGGCGTACCGGGGTGGTGAGGCCAAACGAAGTCTGGAAGTATCTGAAGAAGTCGCCACGGGAGCTGGAGCCGTGGCTTGACTAGTGGAGGCACGGGATGCTGAAGACGTGACTGCCGCTTGTAGCGTGTTCAGGCGGGCGTCCACAGAAGACATAAATTGCAGCATGCGGGTCTGAGTCTCACGCTGGCGTGTGAGTTCCTCCTGTACGGCTGCTAGTGCTGCAGCGGGATCCATGGCCTGATCTTACTGTCAGGGCCAGGTGGACGGGCAGACCCAGGAGGTGGATCCACTGGGCCGAACTCCTAGATGGTGGTAAGGGGTCCGGTAGCTGGAGCACTATAGGCAGCAGAACAGTCCGTGCACAGGAGTATAATGGAGAAGTCCCTGGGACTACGGAGTCACTGGTGGTAGTCCGGGTGACGCAGCTCAGGTTCGGAAGCCGAGAAGATGTCAGGCGGGGTCCGGAACCTTTGGAGCGAGATGACAGGTCACCGCAGGGATCCGAGATGGTACGGACTGTCAGGATGGCAGATGGACTGCGTTCGGGGTTCGGGATTCGGTCTGGACCGGATGGCGAGGCAGGCACGGCTCTACAAGAGAGATAGGTGAGTATATACACATATACACCAGGAGACCTGACTCCTAGCTTAAGAAACACGAAGATCAGGCCCCGCCCCCTTGGACATAAACCCCCTTTATACCCTGTACCTGTTTTGCATCATTTCCTGTTAATGGACGCTGGCCCTTTAAGAAAGGGTCAATGACCGCGCGCGCGCCCTAATGCGCATGCGCGCGGCCCGAGTGCCAGAAGCCAGAGCAGGAAGCTGCGAGGAGGAAGCAGCAGGGCCAGGATGGGGCTGTGAAGCCGACGGACGCCGGGTGCGGGGACCAGGACGCTGGGGACGCGCTGGCAAGGGGTGCTGGAGAGCGGGGAGTGGCGGTGACCGGACCAAGGAACCGGGAAGCGAGACGGGGGACCCGGGGAGCGTGACAGGTGAGCCGGAGGGCAGCACAGGGGACCCGGGGAGCGTGACAGTATATACAATATATGTGTGTGTGTGTGTGTGTGTGTATATATATATATATATGATATATTTATATATCTACACATATATATATATGAGGACCTCAAAAAATCACCTCCATTCTAGTGGTTTCTCTGAGGAGCTGTCTAGATTCTAGTTGATTTTTGGAGGGAGAGAGATCCTCACTATATCACCTCCATTCACCTCAGTACAGAGCCGTCTAGTGTGGAGTTGATAAAATGAGGGACTCAAAAAAGTAAAATATATCTTTGTACCGTGTTAGCCAGTAGAGATAAAAAATTGTTTAAAAAAAAAAAGGTATCAACCACTGAGGACTCAAAAGAAAGTGTCTACAGTGAGGGCCTCAAAAAATCACCTCCATTCTAGTCACCTCACACTAGGGAGCCATCTAGAGTGGAGGGGCTAAAATGAGGATCACAAAAAATCACCTCCATTCTAGACGCAACCAAGCCAGCACCGCCTGTACTCACAGGACCTGTGTGACGTCACCATCATGTGATCAGTCACATGGTCAGGGGATGCTCCAGGGGCACTGCTGTGCAGGAGGATGGAGCAGAGCTGCGTGTGTAATGTGCGGTGGGCAGAAAAACAGAACTTAATATTTGGTAGAAACCTTTGTTTGCAGTTACAGAGATCGGTCATTTCTAGTAGCTCTTGACCAGGTTTGCACACACTGCATGGGATATCGGCAACTCCTCCATACAGATCTTCTCCAGATCTTTGAGGTCACTCCTCCATACAGATCTTCTCCAGATCTTTCAAATCACTCCTCCATACAGATCTTCTCTAGATCTTTCAAATCACTCCTCCATACAGATCTTCTCCAGATCTTTCAGGTCACTCCTCCATACAGATCTTCTCTAGATCTTTCAAATCACTCCTCCATACAGATCTTCTCCAGATCTTTCAAATCACTCCTCCATACAGATCTTCTCCAGATCTTTGAGGTCACTCCTCCATACAGATCTTCTCCAGATCTTTCAGGTCACTCCTCCATACAGATCTTCTCCAGATCTTTCAGGTCACTCCTCCATACAGATCTTCTCCAGATCTTTCAGGTCGCTCCTCCATAGAGATCTTCTCTAGATCTTTCAAATCACTCCTCCATACAGATCTTTTCCAGATCTTTGAGGTCACTCCTCCATACAGATCTTCTCCAGATCTTTCAGGTCACTCCTCCATACAGATCTTCTCTAGATCTTTCAGGTCACTCCTCCATACAGATCTTCTCCAGATCTTTCAGGTCACTCCTCCATACAGATCTTCTCTAGATCTTTCAGGTCACTCCTCCATACAGATCTTCTCCAGATCTTTCAGGTCACTCCTCCATACAGATCTTCTCCAGATCTTTCAGGTCACTCCTCCATACAGATCTTCTCCAGATCTTTCAGGTCACTCCTCCATACAGATCTTCTCCAGATCTTTCAGGTCACTCCTCCATACAGATCTTCTCCAGATCTTTCAGGTCACTCCTCCATACAGATCTTCTCCAGATCTTTCAGGTCACTCCTCCATACAGATCTTCTCCAGATCTTTCAGGTCACTCCTCCATACAGATCTTCTCCAGATCTTTCAGGTCACTCCTCCATACAGATCTTCTCTAGATCTTTCAGGTCACTCCTCCATACAGATCTTCTCCAGATCTTTCAGGTCACTCCTCCATACAGATCTTCTCCAGATCTTTCAGGTCACTCCTCCATACAGATCTTCTCTAGATCTTTCAGGTCACTCCTCCATACAGATTTTCTCCAGATCTTTCAGGTAACTCTTCCATACAGATCTTCCCCAGATCTTTCAGGTCACTCCTCCATACAGATCTTCTCCAGATCTTTCAGGTCACTTTCTCCATACAGATCTTCTCCAGATCTTTCAGGTCGCTCCTCCATACAGATCTTCTCCAGATTTCTCAGGTCGCTCCTCCATACAGATTTTCTCCAGATCTTTCAGGTAACTCCTCCATACAGATTTTCTCTAGATCTTTCAGGTCACTTCTCCATACAGATTTTCTCCAGATCTTTCAGGTCACTCCTCCATACAGATTTTCTCCAGATCTTTCAGGTCATCACTCCTCCATACAGATCTTTCAGGTCGCTCCTCCATACAGATCTTCTCCAGATCTTTCAGGTAACTCCTCCATACAGATTTTCTCTAGATCTTTCAGGTCACTCCTCCATACAGATCTTCTCCAGATCTTTCAGGTCACTCCTCCATACAGATCTTCTCCAGATCTTTCAGGTCACTCCTCCATACAGATCATCTCCAGATCTCTCAGGTCGCTCCTCCATTCAGATTTTCTCCAGATCTTTCAGGTAACTCCTCCATACAGATCTTCTCCAGATCTTTCAGGTCACTCCTCCATACAGATTTTCTCCAGATCTTTCAGGTCACTCCTCCATACAGATCTTCTCCAGATCTTTCAGGTCACTCCTCCATACAGATTTTCTCCAGATCTTTCAGGTCACTCCTCCATACAGATCTTCTCCAGATCTTTCAGATTATTCCTCCATACAGAACTTCTTCAGATCTTTCAGGTCGCTCCTCCATACAGATCTTCTCCAGATCTTTCAGGTCAGTCCAACATACAGCTATTCTCCTGATCTTTCAGGTCACTCCTCCATACAGTTCAAGTGGCAGAAGCAATTTCTGTGAGACTTGGCACACATTTTTTAGATCACCCCATGCACCAGCAGAACAGGGTACAAGTATGATACAAGGTGAACGGCTGGAGAGGGTGCTGCTGGAGCATCTAGAGCTCAATATTGATGCAATAAGGGGGATTGGACCCTTTTGCAATTTGGTGTTCAAAAATGGAAGCGTGGCCTGAGCAAGCCTGTCACGCCTTGGAAGTTTTGGCCTGCCTGGCAGCCTGCGTTCTCTCAGAATGTGTCTTCAGCGCTGCTGGTGGTATATTGGCAAATAAGCGCATCCGGCTGTCCCCTGAAAGTGTAGACCGCCTAACGTTCATGATGAATAAGTCGTGGATGTCCAATGACTTTGCAACCCTAGTCCCTTACTATGCAGACTAGGCGATGGTGTATTGCCAGCCCTACGCCTGTCATCTTGCTGTCTCTGATGAAGGTAGAAATGCTGGTTCAAGCCATGTTACGGGGCCGAACCCACACATCCATGTTGTGGCGTTTTACTATTTGTAGTCTCTGCCAATTATTGCCACTTTTCCTGTTGTCGGAGCCTCCAAATTTCCAAAAATTAAGGTCAAAGTAGGGTCTCCAAATTGTCTTTTGTCTGTAGTGCCACGGTTTAGGGAGAAAAACCTATGCCTGTCTGTCACCTTGCTGTCTCTGGTGAAGGTAGAAATTCTGGTTCAGGTCTTGTTATAGGTCCGGTCCCACACATCCATGTTGCGGTGTTCAACTGTAGTCTGTGCCAAGTGTTGCCACTTTTTCTGTTGTCTGACCTCAATTTTTGGAAATGATTAAACTACAAGTAAGGTTTCTAAATTGTGTCTAGTCTGTACTGTCAGAAAGTGGAAGCAAAAGGCCTAATCCTGTCACTCATGCACCTTCTGATTGTTAAAATGGAAATGCCAGGCCGCATCCTGTGTGTGGCATGGACCATGCCTCCCTGCTGTGCAAAGACACTATGGGGAAATGGGGAGGGGGAAAATTGATGCCACTGTCCTGCTGTCTGCCTCAAATGTTTTTAAATGTCAAGTCTCCAAGATGGGTCTCCAAGCTGGTTTGATTAATAACTGTCACCACTGAACCTGGAGCCGGGGAAGGCCATGTGCGATAATGGTGCAAACCTGATGGCGGCACTACGCCTGGGCGACATCACACATGCACCTTGCATGGCTCATGTCTTCAACCTGATTGTACAGAAATTTCTAGGCCACTATTCCGTTCTGGAAGCGCTGCTGCAGAAGGCACGATTGCTGTGTACGCACTTTTAAAAATGGAAATGCCAGGCCACATCCGGTGTGTTACATGGACCATACCTCTCTGCTGTGCAGACACTATGGGGAACTGGGATTGGGGGGAATTGATTCCACTGTCCTGCTGTCTGCCTGAAATGTTTTTAAATCTCAAGACTCCAAGATGGGTCTCCACGTTGTATCTAATCTGTATTGGCAGAGGTATAGAAGCACCAGCCCTACACCTGTCTCTCATCCACCTCAATATTTCTTATGTCAATAGTCTATTAAACTAATGGCTGTGAAAAAACAGCGGGGTTGCACAGTAAAATGTATTTTTGCTGTTTTGGACGCTTTTCGACCCTACGAAAAGTGTTTTCTCTGCCTTAGGTTTGGCCTCCCATTGAATCCAATGGAGTTCAAAAAGTATAGGTGTTAGATTCGGCAAACATAGGGTTTGTTCACCAAACTGAACATTCAGAGGTTTGCGCATCTAAAGTCTTTCATACAGGTAAAGAGTTCAAACAGGTGCAGTTAATACAGGTAATGAGTGCAGAGTAGGAGAAAATAATAACAAGTCTGTGAGAGCCGAATTCCTGCTGCTTGGTCGGTGATAAAATACTTATTTCATGCAATAAAATGCAAATGAATTATTTAAAAAACATACAATGGGATTTTCTGGATTTATTATTTTGTCACAGTTGACGTTACCTAGGATAAAAATGACAGATCTCTCTATTCTTTGTAGGGGGGAAAACTTGCAAAATCGTCAGCGTGTCAAATAGTTATTTTCCCTACTGTAATACTATTTTACATTTTTTGCAATTTTAACTATTCTCTAAATCTCCAACCATCAATATGAACCTTAAGATTATTATGGTTGAATAAGTGAGACAATATTTTACCGTGTTTATGGAGTTTTCCCATCTCCTTTTCTCTCTTCTCCACTTCTATATGATCTACGTACGCTTAGTAATTTTATATATGTATATATATATATATATATATATATATATATATATATATACACACACACAGTTGAAACCAGAAGTTTCCTTCCTCTCTCTATAAAGACACATCTGCAGGTTTTTCCCTCCGCTCTCTATAAACACACATCTGCAGGTTTTTCCCTCCGCTCTCTATAGACACACATCTGCAGGTTTTTCCCTCCGCTCTCTATAGAGGCACATCTGCAGGTTTTTCCCTCCACTCTCTATAGAGACACATCTGCAGGTTTTTCCCTCCGCTCTCCATACAGACAGATCTGCAGGTTTTTCCCTCCGCTCTCTATAAAGACACACCTGCAGATTTTTCCCTCCGCTCTCTATAGAGACACATCTGCAGGTTTTTCCCTCCGCTCTCCATGCAGACAGATCTGCAGGTTTTTCCCTCCGCTCTCCATGCAGACAGATCTGAAGGTTTTTCCCTCCGCTCTCCATGCAGACAGATCTGCAGATTTTTCCCTCCGCTCTCTATAGAGACACATCTGCAGGTTTTTCCCTCCGCTCTCTATATAGACACATCTGCAGGTTTTTTCCTCCGCTCTCTATAGAGACACATCTGCAGGTTTTTCCCTCCGCTCTCTATGGAGACACATCTACAGGTTTTTCTCTCCGCTCTCCATACAGACACATCTGCAGGTTTTTCCCTCCACTCTCTATAAAGACACACCTGCAGGTTTTTCTCCCATTTAAGGTCTTCTAGGAACCAAAATGATTAATATTTGCCAAATGCCAGAATAATGAGAGAGAGAGATTTCGTGGCTGTTGATTAAGTTGCAGGGATTGCCTGCCATACATGGTAATGCTGTAGTCATGTTAACTGCTGGTATTGCTGTGATTGGCAACTGCATTATGTCATGAGTTCTTATATGATACTCAGAAGGTACCATAGGTCACTCCCGGTCAGTGCCAGACCTAAAATTTCTCATGTGCGATGACGTCAGTAACTCGGCTGACCAGGAGTGACTTATGGAGCCTTGTTTTGTGAATGAAGATCCATAAGTTGGAGTACCGATTTGAGAGACATCATGGGACCAGAACACCATGGATTATGTCGGAACATTATAAAAAAAATAATAAATTAGTGAATGAACGATAGAGTGCCCCAACTCTGGAGCTTTGCCCTGGTGCATTGGCAATCAAGGTAATATTTTTGGGGGTTGATGTCAGCTGTGAATTGTCAGCTGCCATCAAGCCCAGGGGTTAGTAACAGATTAGTGAGATACCCCTATTACTAACCTAGTAAGTGTAAGGTAGAAAAAAAAACAAACACACACACACTGCAAAAAAATGGTTTAAGACCCAGAGATGCCATTTTTGCAGCACTGTTCCCGAAAATAGTGTACAAACTAGTGAGAGATTCTGCTGGAGAAGGGACCGTGTGTTATTGTGTGACAGTATCTGCTGGTACAACAGTAAACAGTCCTTTTCAGGGCTAATTAAAATCTATTCTATTCTCTAATACCGTTCTTATTTTGCACTTACTGTAGGGTAAACCTCTGGAGTAGGTAACATAGAAGTATGTAGGCAGTGATTTTAGGCTTGCACTCTGACCTGCATTTACTGTAGGGCAAGCTTCTGGAGAAGGCATAGTGTATTAGAGGCCTGTAAGCAGGGATTCTAGCCTTACAGACTGTGCTCTTGCAACCTAAAACCAAAAGTCTTTTTCAGGTCTACATCTATTTTATTCCCTATTAATACCTTTATTATCTGTATTCAGTGTAGGGATAGCTGCTGGAGGAGGGACAGTTTTGGATAAGAGGCATATAGTGAGGGTATATTGCCTTACAGTCCTTCTATAGGCATATGGCTGCTGCAACATAACTGCATTGGTCAGGGCATGAGTGATCTTATGAGAGAAGTGCAGGTGTTTAAGTCGGGGCAGCACTCTGGGAAATATATTCGTGGCTTGGGACTGAGTACCGCAGGACGGCCGCCACCATCAGCTTGCGTAAATTGTCAGAGTTCTCAAGCCTAATCGGCAACATTTCCAGTCAGGATATGCAAACTTGTAACACCCTAGTACTTGCTCCATCTTCACAAAGTCCACCTGCAAAGCTTCCTTTTTAATTGTGAGCAGCAAGCGTTTGAGTAGACACAGAAGCGAGATGATGACGATGATGATGGCATTATAGCCATCTTGTTTGATTCCTCAAAGTTTTGACAGTTGAGTGAAGGCCGACTGCTGGCTCTCTAAAAATGATTACTGGCCGACTTCTGGCCCTCTAAGAAATATGAGTGCATGCCGTCTGCTGGTGCTCTAAAAATTATGAGTATGGGCAACTGTTGGCCCTCTAAAAACTATGAGTACGAACCGGCTGCTGGTCCTCTAAAAATTATGAGTACGGGCTGCCTAATGGTCCTCTAAAAATTGAGTATGGATCGGCTGCTGGTCCTCTAAAATGTATGAGTACGGGCTGGCTAATGGTCCTTTAAAAATTGAGTATGGATCGGCTGCTGGTCCTCTAAAAATCATTAGCACGGGCCAGCTTCTGGGGTGCATGGTAATACATTAGAGGAAAACATTTGAACTGCCTATATATTCCGCTGCTGTCATCCGCTGGGGTTGAGAAGTCGGGGCCAATCCAGGCCTTGTTCATTTTAAGAACAGTCGCCTGTCAGCATTTTCATTTGACAGGTGAATGTACTTATTAACTGACCATCGAATGGAGGAACAAGGACTTGGAACCTCCGAAACCACAAGACCAAGAGAGCAGATGAAAAAAACCCCAGTAAATCTGGGGCAGCCCACAGAGGAAGACAAATGAATCACAGGCGTAGTTGCAAGGATGATTGCACAGTATGAACAGGGTCCATAACAGTTTGTTAGCTTACTGCAACTGATGGGTTAATCAAGGAGTTGTCTTGCAGAGGATTCAACCAGCAAAACTGACCATATGTAGGATCGCAGAAGTTTTCCAAGATGAAGAAATGATGGAGTACTCGAAACAGAAAATAAATTTGATTCTCAATACCAACACACAGGTGTGTCTCAAACTGGGCCTCAAGAAAATATACAGTGTGTCCACCCATATCCCGGGTGGACACACTGTATATGCCGACATTAACTTGAGAACGGCGGCAGCTATAGGCATAGAAGTGGTGTCTAGGTATAGTAAAGTAGCCATGCGCTACGCAATGAAACCACCTATAGCACCACCTGGTGGAAAACAACGGAGTTAGCATTTTTATCTCGAAAACGGAACGAGATAGAAAAAAAAAGTGAATTAAATAATTGTAGGGCGTCATCAATTCAATACGAATCGACACCTTGCATACAGAAATGCTATGATATGAAACCCATGACACCCCCAAACATTGAATGCTGGTCACGCATATGGCGCTCATTTAACTTTGATGCTCAAAATGGCCACCGTCAGCTGCAATGCACATCTGGCCTCTGCACAGCATACTGTATCTTGCTGCACGTTGTGCAATATGGTAGGTGACACCTTTGCACAAGTATCTGTGATACGTCGTCGTAGGTCCTGCAATGTTGGTGGAGGGGTCGCATACACCTGCTGTTTGATGTGACCTAACAGAAAAAAGTCCAATGGGGTCAGGTCAGGTGAGCGGAGGCCACTCCACACAGCCACCATACCCAATGACTTGTAGTAAGGTCGCCATGAGGTATCGCTTCATGTCCGCAGCTTTGTGAGTTTCACACGTTCTAATCATAGCATTTCTGTATGCAAGGTGTCGATTCGTATTGAATTGATGATGCCCTACAACTTTGTAATTCACTTTTTTTCTCTATCTCTTTCCGTTTTCGAGATAAAAATGCTAACTCTGTTGTTTTCCACCAGGTGGTGCTATAGGTGGTTTCATTGCCTATGCCTATAGCTGCTTACATTCTCAAGTTAATGGCGGTGGACAGGATATGAGTGGACACACTGTAGATCAGTGTAGGGACCCACAAGTCCTTGATGTGGGTTGTGGGGAACCGAATTCTGGCCATAATACCATCTAATACCATATTATATACATATATATATATATATATATATATATATTTTTTTTTTTTTTTGCACATAACATTTTATACAGGATGCAGCCAGGCCCCTTAATGTAGGCCTTGTATATTGGAGTCCCCGTCACTGTATGGTGCACTCATATAGTATTGGGCAGCCCGCCTAGTCGAATAGTATGGGCGTAACTAATAGGCTGTTAGCTAGATACTGTGCACCTACATGTGTGAACGGCGCCCTATACAAGCCATCTGTGTGCAATTTTATCATCCAGAAGTCGCCCCCTCCATGGATTGGAAGTGTGTGAGTGATTTGCTTCTCTTGCGCCTGTGAATGTCTCCACCTCATTGGGGGTCTTGCTGCATCCTGCTAGTGCATTAGTTCTTTGGCCCGGGCAGGTTATATCTGCTGCCCTCTATGTGTTGTAAGTAAATGCTGAATTTTTGGAGATTTTTATTCCTCTTTTTATAGCTTTTTTACATTTACGTTATCTCCTGGCTTTCGACCCCTGGCTTGTTTGACTGCCCCTCACTAGGTGTGTCTAGCGACACCTAGTGTACAAACCCAGAAAATCTACTCCTGTAGTGTGCCTGGCGACACCTAGTGGTTTGGTGTCTTATTTCTCCTGGGTTCTCGTCATCACAGTTATTATCCATTTTCACCTATCAGTTATGATTAGGGATGATCGAATACCTCAAATATTTGGCTTCACAAATATTTGCCGAATAGGTCGCTGTTATTCGACTATTCGTGAATATTTGATGCGCAATGTAAGTCTATAGGAAACCCGAATAACAACTATTCGGAACTATTTGGGCTTCCCATAGATTTACATTGCGCATCGAATATTCGCATAGCGGCGATCTATTCGTCGGATATTCGCAAAGCCGAATATTTGAGGTATTCGATCATCCCTAGTTATGATCACTTGGACATTAACATTTTGGCATTAAAGAGCTCAAAAAGAGATTAATACAATAATAACCCCTGCCTGATACAACTATTTTCAGGACAATTAGAAGCTTTGCAGTATTGGGATTCACAACTAATCTACTTGTATTTTTGGGAAAAATATGGCAAATTCAAATTTCAAATAATTTAATCCCTTCTAAAAGTGATCATTTAAACTGTCAACAAAGGAACATCATTTAAAATATTAATTAAATTACCTCCCTTTAACTTTCATTTACTAAAAATCAGCTTTGTTTAGAAGTTCTCATTTAGAGCAGGTCAGACACTTCTGTACAAAAAAAGATGCATGGATCAAATAAACCATGGATTCCGAGGTAGATGGACGGATCCATGAGGCTGGTGTCCTCGGCGATAGGGAAGAAGAAGTGGGTAATTGATCCAGCACCAAATAATACAAATCCAAGACTTTATTAGAACGCCACAAAAATGGAAATGTTGAAAAACATGATCATTCTGGGCAGTATGTTGCCCACACCTATTCAGTTGTACTTCTTGTAAAAGTTTTGAATTATTTTTTTTACGTGTAAGAACCACAAATCCTAAACCTTCATTATCCTCTGTAACTCCATCTGTGTGTCGAAGAGCAAGAAGGGCAGCTGGAGGCTACCACCGGGCATCAATGATGTCTCCCCCCTGTCACCCGCCAGATGTCCACTGATTTTAGACATCATATATTTGGATATAACAGTATAGTGCCTGTTGGACACTTTCTTTACGAGGTGAGCAGATATCGAGTACTAGTTACCCATAGGACAAGGGTCGGGAACCTTTTTGGCTGAGAGAGCCATGAACGTCACATAATGTAAAATGTAATTCCGTAAGAGCCATACTCACCAGGGGGGAGCGGTGGTGGTGGAGCGGTTCAGAAGGTCCCAGGAGGCAGGGTAGGCAATGCTGCGGGCACGGAGGAGGGGATGTCGTGGCTCAAGAGGGTCAGTGTGCCAAGGGTCGGCGATACTGCTGTGGGCTCGTGGGGTGTCATTGATCTTCCGGCGGGCTGCTTTGAATCTGCCGCATTTGACGAGATGAACTTCAAGAAAATGGCCTCGGAGACTTATCGGCGCACGCACCACCTCCACGGCCATTTTCTTGAACTCAATCTCGTCATCTGTGGGAGATTCAAAGCAGCCCACAGTTTGACGCCTACTGCAGGCTCGCCGCCGTGACGCCCCACAAGCCCGCAGTATCCCTGACCTTGTGCCACCCCTGCTGTAAGACGCACCCTCATTTTTACGGAGAAAAAAATGCATATCATAAACCGGAAAATATTATATATTTCATTAAAGATTTGTGTGCGAACTAGATGCAGCCATCAAAGGAGCCACATCTGGCTCGTGAGCCATAGGTTCCCGACCCCTGCTCTAGGATATCCATACGGAGTTTTCTTGATGAGGCACAGTGGCAACATCATACTTCAACTACAGACTATTGCTAGTATGCAAAACAAGGGGTCATTTCAAAACTTAGAAAGTAAGCTAAAGTAATAAATTTCACACAGTCATATATTTATACACAATATGCCAACCAGCTCTACTCCCCGGGTTCTGAAGCTATAACGTACCATCAAAAGGACAACACATAGACAAGCCCATGTTGTAAGTTTTAAAGCAAAGCTTATTATTGATTAGTGACAACTTTTAGGAAACAGTTATACATTAATATACAATATTCTATGCACAAATATTCTAAATGCTGTTTGGATAGAGATCTGATTGGTGGATATGTTTTTTTTCTGTGTGAGTTTTTGATGTCTAGTTGGAAGTGACTCTTGCTTAAAACACTTTCCACATAGAGAACATGAAAAGGGCTTCTCCCGTGTGAATTTTCAGATGTCTACCCAATGCAAATTTGTAAACAAAGCAATTCCAACATTCTTAACATAAAAATGGCTTCTCCCGTGTGTGAGTAGTTTGATGTTTAAAAAGAGCGGAGTTATGAGCAAAACATTTTCCACATTCTGGACATGAAAATGGTTTTCCTGTGTGAGTTCTTTGATGTACAATAAGAGTGGATTTTTGGGTAAAACACTTTCCACACAAGGTACAAGAATACGGCTTCTGCCCAGTATGAGTTCTAAGATGATCAGTAAGAGTTGGCTTACAACTGAAACATTTGCCACATTCTAAACATGAAAATGGCTTTTCCCCTGTGTGAATTCTGAGATGTCTAACAAAAGCAAATTTGTGAATGAAACATTTCCCACATTCTGAACATGAATATGGCTTCTCCCCTGTGTGAGATTTTAGATGTGCAACAAGCTGTGTTTTTCGATTAAAACATTTCTCACATTCTGAACATGAAAACGGCTTCTCCCCAGTGTGAATTCTCTCATGGTTAACAAGATCTGATTTCTGGGCAAAACATCTCTCACATTCCGAGCATGAATGTGGCTTATCCCCTATGTGAGCTTTCTCATGGTTATCAAGATCTGATTTCTGAGTAAAACATTTCCCACATGCTGAACATGAAAATGGCTTCTCCCCTGTATGAATTCTTTCATGATTAACAAGATCTGATACCTGGGTAAAACATATCTCACATACTGAACATGAATATGGCTTCTTCGCTGCGTGAATTCTTTCGTGGTTAGCAAGATCTGATTTCTCTGTAAAACATTTCCCACATACTGAACATGAATATAGATTCTCCCCTGTGTGAATTCTCTCATGGTTAACAAGATCTGACATCTGGGTAAAACATATCTCACATATTGAACATGAATACAGCTTCTCCGGTGTGTGAATTCTTTCATGGTTAACAAGATCTGACATCTGGGTAAAACATATCTCAGATACTGAACATGAAAAAGGCTTCTCCCCTGTGTGAGTTCTTAGATGTTCAACAAGACGTGATTTACTTCTATAACATTTACCACATTCTAAACATAAAAAAGGCTTTGCCACTGTGTGAGTTTTCTGATGGTCAAGCAGAGAAGAATTCTGAGTAAAACATTTTCCACATTCCAGGCACAAATACGGCTTCTCCTCTATTTGAGATATCTCATGTTGAACCCCCCTTATGTAACTTTCATTCTGATCAACATTCTGCGGCGAATCAGGAGATTGTTTAAAAGGATCAGATGACGGATCTCGGAAGTGAAGGGCTGAAGAAAAATCTGGAATGTCTTGCTCTTCATATATAAATTTTATAATGTCAGACTCATCTGTCAAAAAAATTAAGCAGATTTTGTAAGTTTCAAACAATTTAATATTAAAATCTCTTTTTCCTTGATATGTTCGAACCCCTGAATGCAGTATTGGATTTACGGCCCAGATGAACCAAGACAACTTTTCTAAAATTTGAAAGTGAAATCACAAAGAAAATTATTAGATAATATTAATTATATACAGAGTCTCATAACCGGTATCTTCAGAACAGAATCCTTAGCCACCTTATATAAGGCGACATAGAAGAAATAATATTTTATGATGCCATAAAACTGAGTGTCTAAAGCTGGCTGTACACATAAGAATCCTATCAGATGACACTCCCATAGACAGAAGCGCTCGTTCGAATGTATTCTCCATGAGAAAACTGCCGAGTGACACATCTGCCGATGGTGATCGGCAGTCTAAAAACAGACATCTTCGCCCATCATCATTAGTTTAATGTGAATAGGGGCCTTAAAGACTCTATAACAATAGAAAGTCAGCAAGAAAAATGTGCAACCGAACACATACAGTATTTACCACATTTAAGATACTTGGAATTCTAAAAATATTCCCCAAATCTGTACATTTTCTGACCTACAATAAAGTCAGAATACTGGAAATACTTAATCCTTTTTTTATTTTCAAAGCTCATATCCTGAACATTCACTCATGAATTTGCTTTAGCAGAAGAATCTGTCCTCAAAACCATCACCCCAATTTCTTATATAAATTGCTGGGCCCCGGACATCCTATCAGGACACAATGGGTTATATATAAGAGGTGACGCTCGTCTTTCATGTAACCATGATATTTATAATGGCATAATAACGCTCTGTCATCTCTGTCTCTTCCTCTTCCCTGGTGAGCAGCATTACCACCCTCAGAGCAGTAATCTCCATCCGCTCCTGTTATTTGGGTTTATGTCTCCATGTTCTGTATCGGTCACACACTGACATGAGTGTAATAGGAGATAATGGATTCTTAGTCCCTAAACTGGAGAAACCCCTCATCAGCCCTGACAGGGGATAATAGGACATTTCTCTACTCACCTGGACTATAATCTGTAGGAATCTCCTCTTTACACCGCTGATCGCCCCTCACATTTCTCTCTGGAGAATTAATATTGTTCAGATCTTTATCCGGATCCAAAAACTGCAAAACAAAATATTGTAAAAGTCCCGGGAATAATGGAGATAAGATCCGGACATGTGAGGTCTGTGGTCAGCTGTGATCCTGCCGTCTCCACCGCTCTCATTACACAAGTATAAAACATCTAATACTGGAGGAGAAAACAAGACTGACCACAAGGAGGTCACAGCCGTCTACACCTCATAGGGGAGATCTCCATCTACCTGAGGGTCCTGTGGAGGAGGAGGAGGAGCGGGACATCTCTCTGGGGTCGTCCTCGTACTGAAGAGACCTGCAGGAGACACAGACAGGACGGACATCATTATTACATACAGATAATTATAGGCAGGGTGTATTCAGTCCTGTCTATTACCTGGTGATGTACGGGGCTGGTGCTCCTCCATCATCACCTCCTTGTACCGGTCCTTGTGTCCTTCTAGATACTCCCACTCCTCCATGGAGAAATAGACGGTGACATCCTGACACCTTATAGGAACCTGACAACACAATGATACCGTCATTACCCAGAATCCTCCAGTGCCGTCCTGTATAATGTCCCAGCATTCATAGCAGCGTCACCTCTCCAGTCAGCAGCTCAATCATCTTGTGGGTGAGTTCTAGGATCTTCTGGTCATCGATGTCCTCATGTATCTGGGGGTGAGGTGGAGGCCCCAGGATTGGGCTCAGGGTTCCTCCCCGTCCTTCAGACACAGGGACCTGACAGCGATCACTAGAGGTCTTCACTACTGTGTAATCCTGAGTGTGGAGACATTAATAATATCTCTGTTATTCCCATAGATAATGATGTAATGTGATCACATCAGAACCTTTCACCTCCCCTGTCATATCCTCTATTTTTCCTGTAAAGTCCATACCGGCATCCCCGTACTGTTCTGCTCCCCTCATCAGGCGAGGACGCCAACACTCAACTTCCCAGCCGCCCTGCAGTGGCTGTCCCATCCCAGACCATGCTGGTGTCTCCCAGGTCCTGCACCCGCCGCACAGCTCCTGGGAATACCCGTAGTGTGCGTTTTCTTAAAGGGCCAGTTTGCCCTGACCCAGAAGTGCCTCTCAGCTCGGCTGAGAGGCATCAGGTATTTATGACAGGTCCCCCGTAAGGGAGGTGGCTAGGCAACGAATTTTATACATTGCTAGTGCTCAGGTCCATTGTGCTGCTGCTACTGTCATTGTGCTGTGTGATGCTGCTGATTTTTATCTGTTTTTCAGATACCACGATATCTGCTGCTGCAAGTATCCACGCTGGCCACCTACCACGATATCCGCTTTCGCTGCTGCAAGTATCTACATTGGCCACTGCATCCATCCATCCTGGCCGAATCCACAACACCGGTTACTGAGTCTTCTACTAAAGACTGTTTGTATTCATTGCCCAGTTGCTGAGGTACCATTGATCCCCTGGGGCTGCCCACTGTCAGTTACCCCTACCACCGTGGGTACCTATCGCCAACTCGGGTGGCTTTAGTTAAGACTCGGCGGCCGATCCAGTTCACTTCTCCAGGCCAGTGATCGGTATCTTCAGCCCAGTGGACCTACTAAACCTGTGCTTGCCCTGCGAGCATAACAGTTTGCCTAGGCCATTGATCCCGCTGGCCCCGGTCCGACCCAATTCATCAGTCTGCAGCAAAAGGTGGTTTGGCAACATGAACAACAGGATCGGATGCTGGCTCATCTTCGGGCACTGGACACCCGCTTTCAAACCATGATTCTGTCGAATGTGGTACCGGCTGCGGTTCCTAGTTCCGGTCTTCGTCTGATAACCCCTCAATGGTTTGACGGTGATCCCCAATTATGCAGAGGTTCATAAACCAGTGCTCCCTGCACTTCGAGCTGTTGTCACATCTGTTCTCCTCAGATTGAACCAATATGGCCTTTATGATGTCGCACCTGAGTGGCGAAGACCTGGCTTGGATCAACTCACTATGGGAGAGAAGTGATCCTATCATCCATAACCTTCCAGCCTTCTTGTAAACATTCCGCAAGTTGTTTGACGAGCCGAGTCGAGTTTCTTCAGCCGCATCCTCGCTGCTCAGAGTCCACCAAGGGAGTCTCACCATACGCCAATATGCCGTCCAGTTTCATACCCTGTCCTCCAAACTGGGCAGGAATAAGGAAGAACAGGTGGCTGTATTATGGGAAGGCTTGTCTGGAAGAATGAAGGACGAGCCGGCGGGTCGAGATGTGCCATCATCTCTGGATGAGACCCAAGTCATGTCTGAGTACATTAAGAACAATCTGGCAAGAGGATTCATGCAAAAGTCATCCTCTCCAGCCAGAGCCGGATTATTCTTTGTATAAAAAAAAAAAAAAAAAAAAAAAAAAGACAGGTCTTTCTAGCCATGTATCAACTATCGAGGTCTCAAATAAATTACGATAAATAATAAGTACCTGCTGCCACTTATAATGGAATTGTTCACCAACTTAGAGGTTCCAGGATTTTTTCCAAACTTGACCTCTGTGGTGCATACAACCTCTTCCAGATATGGTCGATTGACGAATAAAAGATGGCCTTCAATACCCGTGACGGCCACTATGAGAATAGGGTCATGCCATTCGGACTCAGCAATGCCCCAGCAATCTTCCAGGAATAAGTCAACAATATAATCGGATATCTGCTCTACTCATGCGTGGACAACATCTTGGTGTTTTCTCCTGATGTGCCCACACATAGAAGAGATGTTTGCCAGGTTTTGTATAAACTAAGGGAGAATCATCTCTATGCCAAATACGAGAAGTGCCTCTTCGAGCGGTCTTCCCTGCCTTTCCTAGATTACATAATCTCAGACTCCAGCCTGAGGATAGATCCCGAAAAGGTATCAGCGGTGTTGAAGTGGCCTCGGCCTGATGATTAAAAGGCAATCCAGCGGTTCCTCAAGTTCACCAAGTATTAGAGGCAGTTCATCCCGCAACTCCCATCCTGAATTCTTCATATATCGGCTTTGATCCGCAAGGGAGCAAATCCAAAAGGTGTGGACTCCAGAAGCGGAAGATGCATTTGTCATCTTCAAGCAGGCCTTCTCATAAGCTCAGGCGCTGCATAGACTGGAGACTACCAAGCAGTTCATCCTGGAAATCGATGCTTCGTCCTTCTGTGCCAGTATGGTTCTCATGCAGAAGTCTGCTGTGGGTAAGATGGTAATTTGTAGATTCTTTTCCAGGGCCTTTTCTCCTGCCAAGCGCAACTACTCGATTGGCAACCGAGAACTGTTGGCAATCAAGTTGGCTCTAGAAGAATGGCAATATCTGCTGGAGGAAACGGTGCATCCTGTCATCTACACAGACCACAAGAACTTGGCCTTCGTACAGTCGGCTCAGAGGTTGAATCCATGCAAAGCCTGGTAGTCATTGTTCTTCGCCCACTTTGACTTCGTTCTGCATTTCCACCTGGCTGAGAAGAATGTCAAGGCCGATGTGCTGTTTCGGTCATTTCTGGCGGATGACCAGGAGGAGGAGCACCAGCATAATATTGAGCCTTCCATACTGGTTAAGGTGGCTCCCATTGACGTATCCCAAGTCCCTCCCGGTAAGACGTTCGCTGTTGAGGCAGGCAGGAAGCAAGTTCTTCGGTGGGGTAAATTCTTCTAAGCTGGCCGGTCACGCTGGACAGATGAAGCCCCTTCAGCTGATTTCTTGGCATTATTGGGGGCCAAAGCTACAAAAAGATGTCCTTGAGTTTGTTTCAAACTGTCCCTCATGTCCCACAACCAGACCCCAAAGAAGTTTCCTGCTGGGTGACTGCTTCCTGTACCGGTGTCATCTGCCCAATGATAGCATATTGCGATGGACTTTATCACGGACCTGTCAAAGTTCTCCGGTTGCACCGCCATCTGGGTGGTAGTGGATGGCACATTTCACGTCGCTGACCAGACTGCCCTCTGCACTTTATCCAGCATATCTTTCAGCTGCATGGTCTATGGCTCCACATTGTGTCCGACAGAGGTGTTCAGTTTACGTCTTGGTTCTGGAGGGCCACTTGCAAACTACTGGACATCACCTTGGACTTCTCATCAGCCTACCATCCTCAGTCCAACGGCCAAGTGGAACGGGTGAATCAGGTGCTGACAAACTTTCTGAGGTACTTCGTCAACGACCACCACAGTGACTGGGTCAAGTTTCTTCCTTGTGCTGAATTCTCGTATAACAATTATATGAATTAATCTTCTGCCAAGTCTCTATTTCACATAATGTATGGACAGCGACCCAAAATCCGTTCCCAATGGAGCTCACATCTGGCAATACTGCGGCCAATACCCTCATCAAGACATTCTCCGACATTGGGCAGAGACCAAATATCGTCCCTGGAGCAGTCCTCCATCATGTATGAATAGGCATGTGGACAAGTGACGCCTAGATTCTCGTCTGTTCCGGTCCGGAGACAAGGTATGGCTCTCTTCGAGATACGTCCATCTCAAGAGGCCTTCCTACAAGTTGGGTCCCCGCATTATCAGTCCCTTTGAGGTGCTACAGCAGATTATCGAGATGTCCTACAAGTTGAAACTCCAGGCCTCCCTACATATCCCCAACTCATTCTATGTATCCCTCCTTAAACCTGTCACCTTGAGCTGTTACTACAGGGATCCAGGTACCTCGCCTCCTCCAGTCAGTGATGCACACACCTTTGAGGTAAAAGCCATACTGTGAAAAGGTTCTGAGGTTAAACCTACTTCTTAGTGGACTGTAGAGAGTTTGATACTGAGGAGAGGTCATGGAAGCCAAGGGAGGATATTAATGCTCCTCTTCTCCTCAAGAGATTTCTGGAAAAGGGGGGTTGTAAGGGGGTGTACTGTAAAGCCTACACCAGCATCACCGCACTGTCCTGTCCCCCTTCCGCGGTGGGGACACCGGCACTCTCACCTTCCCGACCACCCTGCGGTGGCTTCCCCGTCCCATGCTGCTGTCTCCCAGGTCATGCGCACGCCCCAAAGGCCTCATGGGAATGCCCGTAGGGTTCGCACGCGGACTCCCCTTTTTTTTTTAAAGGACTATTATGCCCTGACCCGGAAATGCCTCTCAGCTCAACAACAAGTTCTATACGTTGCTAGTTCTCAGGTCCATTGTGCTGCTGCTGCTGCTATTATTGTGCTGTGTGCTGCTGCTACTGTGTTTCAGTGCATTACTAGTCTGCTGCTACTGCAACTATCCACGCTGTTACGTATCCGCTGCTGCAAGTATCCGTACCAGCCACCTACCACAATATCTGCTGCTGCAAGCATCCACGCCGGCCGCTTACCACGATATCCGCTGCCGCAAGTGTCCATATTGGCCACTGCTACTGCATCCATCCATCCTGCCCGAATCCATGACACCGACTGCTGCTTTTTCTACCAGAGACTGTTTGTATCCGTGGCACCAGCTGCCGAGGTACCATTGATCCCCTGCGGCTGCCCTCTGTCAGCTGCCTACCAACATGTGTGCCCATCTCTGTTGGCTTTAGTGAAGACTCGGCGGCCGATCTGGTTAATTTCCTCAAGCTAGTTGGTACCTTCGGTCTAGTGGACCCACTAACCCCGTGCTGGTATGGCGAGCATAACATTTCCCATAGATAATGATGTAGTGTGATGACATCAAAACCTCTCACCTCCCCGGTCATATCCTCTGTTATTCCCATAGATAATGATGTAATGTGATGACATCAAAACCTCTCACCTCCCCGGTCATATCCTCGGTTATTCCCATAGATAATGATGTAATGTGATGACATCAGAGCCTCTCACCTCCCCGGTCATATCCTCGGTTATTCCCATAGATAATGATGTGATGACATCAGAACCTCTCACCTCCCCGGTCATATCCTCTGTTATTCCCATAGATAATGGTGTAATGTGATGACATCAGAGCCTCTCACCTCCCCGGTCATATCCTCTGTTATTCCCATAGATAATGATGTAATGTGATGACATCAGAGCCTCTCACCTCCCCGGTCATATCCTCTTATTCCCATAGATAATGATGTAATGTGATGACATCAGAGCCTCTCACCTCCCCGGTCATATCCTCTGTTATTCCCATAGATAATGATGTAATGTGATGACATCAGAACCTCTCACCTCCCCGGTCATATCCTCGGTTATTCCCATAGATAATGATGTAATGTGATGACATCAGAGCCTCTCACCTCCCCGGTCATATCCTCTGTTATCCCCATAGATAATGATGTAATGTGAGGACATCAGAACCTCTCACCTCCCCGGTCATATCCTCTGTTATCCCCATAGATAATGATGTAATGTGATGACATCAGAGCCTCTCACCTCCCTGGTCATATCCTCTGTTATTCCCATAGATAATGATGTAATGTGATGACATCAGAACCTCTCACCTCCCCGGTCATATCCTCTGTTATTCCCATAGATAATGATGTGATGACATCAGAGCCTCTCACCTCCCCGGTCATATCCTCTGTTATTCCCATAGATAATGATGTAATGTGATGACATCAGAGCTCTCATCTCCCCGGTCATATCCTCTGTTATTCCCATAGATAATGATGTAATGTGATGACATCAGAGCCTCTCACCTCCCCGGTCATATCCTCTGTTATTCCCATAGATAATGATGTAATGTGAGGACATCAGAACCTCTCACCTCCCCGGTCATATCCTCTGTTATTCCCATAGATAATGATGTAATGTGATGACATCAGAGCCTCTCACCTCCCCGGTCATATCCTCTGTTATTCCCATAGATAATGATGTAATGTGATGACATCAGAGCCTCTCACCTCCCCGGTCATATCCTCTGTTATTCCCATAGATAATGATGTAATGTGATGACATCAGAGCCTCTCACCTCTCCAGTAAGATGGAAGATTATCTCCAGGGTGAGATGTAATATCTCCTCCGCCATCTTGTCTCGGTCCTGAGACATCCTTTATATGTCAATCAAGAAGATTCCTCTATTTAAAAAAAAAAATCAACAGAAAACCTGTTACTACAAAAAACTACAAAGGATTCTTGTAGAAGTCTATCTTTATTATCAGGCTGCGTATTCATTATTTTACACCTCTTCGTAACATGGGGGAGGATATATATCATGAAAGTGGTGTAAATCTGGATGTCCGCTCTTGTAATTGTAGTGCCACGAGGCTTATTAGGGTATAGTAGGGACAGGTTTAATGGATAGCTGGATAGACTAGCGGGTCTGGCTATCCACAGACCTCTGCCAATGGGTGTGTCTTTGGTTTTTAAAATGGTGACTGTTTGACACATGGTCAGCGTGAGGAGGTTGGGCACCTTCTGTGGTATCCGGGTGAGAGATCCTGTGTGTGGACTTTTGCCCCTTTGCCTTTCACATGTCATCCGCCTTTATATTATTAACTTTTTTTTTATATAACAAACCTTATTTGATGATAAAGGATATTTACATACATTCAAACCTGCATAGTAAATTTTGGTTGTTCGACCGCGTTCTTGTAATACGAAACCTCATCATCATCCCTTTTATTTTTCTATTTCTACAGCATTGACTGATCAATATTATTTTTCCAATATCTGTAATAGTAAGTAATTTCTCTACAGATATTATCCCCTCTAAGTAACTTGCAACTTTCCTAAATTTCCTGTCAGGTCTTTAATACTGTACCAAATTGTGTTACTAAACGGGTAATTTCCGATTGAGTAAAACTGTGCTCAATAAATGTTCTCCATTTTTTTTTAATGATTTCTCTATGTTCTGGTCTTTATGTTTCTCCGTCTCAATTTTATCAAATATCATCACTCTCTTTAGTAACTCCACCGCTTCTGATACCCCTGTCATTTGTTGTTCTAACCAGTGTCTGAGTATGCACAGTACTGGGTGGACTATGAGGGCGGTTCCCTGCCTCCTTTCTCCCCCACCTTCGTGCAACTTGACATAATTGAAGATGCAAGCCTGAGTGGTCTTTGGAATCTTTACATTCCAGATATACCATATTTTTCGTTTTATAAGACTCACCAGATTATAAGACGCACCACAATTTTAGAGATTTATAGAAAAAAAAAAATTAGGTCCATCTTATACTCCGATGTTGTCTTACCGGAGGGGGGCCGGCAGCGATGGTGGAGTGAAGTCACAATTCGCAGGGGCGATGCTGGTGGGGTCTGTGGTGGCAGTGGAAGCTGCGGTGGCTTTGTGAAGCAGGCTGGTCCGGCGGGTGTTCCAGATGCTGTCGGCGGTCTGGGCTTCAATGAAATGGCGCCCAGAGCGGAGCGTACTCAGATGGAGCTCTCAGACAAGAGCTCCATCTGCGGATACTCCGGGCGCCATCATTTCAAGTCTGGGACACCCGCCAGACAGCCATTGCAGCTTCTACTGCCAGCACAGCCATTACAGGCTGCACAGGCAGGCAGCCAGCCCGCCGCCCCGCACAGAGAGGCAGCCAGCCCGCTGCCCCGCACAGAGAGGCATCTAGCCTTGCCGCCCCGCACAGAGAGGCAGCCAGCCTTGCCGCCCCGCACAGAGAGGCAGCCAGCCTTGCCGCCCCGCACAGAGAGGCAGCCAGCCTTGCCGCCCCGCACAGAGAGGCAGCCAGCCTTGCCGCCCTGCACAGAGAGGCAGCCAGCCTTGCCGCCCTGCACAGAGAGGCAGCCAGCCTTGCCGCCCTGCACAGAGAGGCAGCCAGCCTTGCCGCCCTGCACAGAGAGGCAGCCTGCCTTGCCGCCCTGCACAGAGAGGCAGCCAGCCTTGCCGCCCTGCACAGAGAGGCAGCCAGCCTTGCCGCCCTGCACAGAGAGGCAGCCAGCCTTGCCGCCCTGCACAGAGAGGCATCCAGCCCACCACCCCGCACAGAGAGGCAACTGACTACTCGCATACAGGCAGCCGGCAGCTCGCACAGAGAGGCAGGCGGCCGCCTACACAGATAGCCGTTGATACAGAGAGCTGTCCGCGCCAATTCTCCATCTCCCGGTAAGCTACATTCAGATTTTAAGATGCACCCCTCATTCTCCTCCCAAATTTTTGGGAGGAAAAGTGCGTTTTATAATCCGAATAATACGGTAATTTATGTAATCTCTAATGTCTCCCCACACTTTTTGAATGGTTGAGCATTCCCACAGACAATAGAATAAGTTTGCATTTTGTAACCTATATTTCGGGCAAGCCGTCACATAATGCGCCAGTGAATTTCGAAATGATAGGTTGAATGCAAATGTTACATTGTGGATTATTTTAAAGTGCATTTCTCTTGACTGTTCATTTATCATAACTTTCCTCTCTGTTCCCCACCCTTCTAACATCTTATTGTATAGATCTGGATCGCTTATAGCTTTGTCCCAACCCGAGAAAATCTCTGTACTCCATCCTGAATGTGTTTCCATTCGTATTTTGCTATAGATTGGTGACAAAGAGTCACAACTCCCAGCCCCCCCACCCCCGATCAGTGAATCGAATGGTCCTCTTTTCTCCACTTTTCCTAGATCTTTTACCAAGGAAGAACAGTGCTGCACTACTAGATTATATTGGAGATACTAGCTGTAGTACCTGATATAGTAACTGTCTCCCTCCCAATCTGTCTGTCTCTCTATCTCTCTCTCTTTCCTTATCTGTCTCTTTCCCTGTCTGTCTCTTTCCCTGTCTCTTTGTCTGCCTGTCTCTTTCCCTGTCTCTTTGTCTGTGTCTGTCTCTGTCTGTTGGTATCTTTCCATGGCTGCACTGTGACATGCAAACATTGTTTTGAAGTTCTGGCTGCATTGTGGCTCTCAGCTTCATTGACTTTAATAAAGGCAGTTTTTTTGGTAAATAACTGTAAAGCGCGGGGTTAAAATTTCCCCTCAAAACATAGTCTATGACGTTCCCTGAGTCAAATGGGGTGTCTGTGCAAAATTTTGTGATTGTACATGCGACGGTGCGGATTCCTTTAGCAGACATACACACACACACACACACACACACACACACACACACACATACATACATACATACATACACACATACACTCAGCTTTATATAATAGACTAGCTGTAGTACCCGGGCGTTGCCCGGGATAGTACCTGTCTCTGTCTGTCTCTCAGTCTTCATCTGTCTCTGTCCATCTGTCTATGTCTGTTTGTCTGTCTCTCTGTCTGTGTCTCTTTCTGTCTGTGTCTGTCTGTCTCTGTCCGTTTGCCTGTCTCTCTCTGTCTGTCTGTCCCTTTCCCTGTCTGTCTGTGTGTCTGTCTCTATCCATGTATATCTCTCTCTATGCATGTCTGTCTGTCTGTCTGTGTCTATTGTCTATTTCTGTATTAGTCTCTCTCTACCTCGTTTCCCGTCTGTCTCATTCCCCGTCTGTCTCATTCCCCGTCTGTCTCATTCCCCGTCTGTCTCATTCCCCGTCTGTCTCCTTCTCCGTCTGTCTCTTTCATTGTCTCTTTCCCTGTCTCTTTCCTTGTCTGTCTGTTTCCCTGTCTGTCTTTCTCTTTCCCTGTCTGTCTGTCTCTGTCTTTTTCCCTGTCTGTCTCTCTTTCCCTGTCTCTCTGTCTCTTTTTGTCTCTCTCTATCCGTCTCCCCACCGACATCTTATTACCGCACACATAAGCTTTTTTTACTGACAATTTATTCCTAAAGCAACCACTCACAGCTGCTATTAATAACCTGTAGCTCCCACCTCCATTCAGTTTAATGGAGGCAGGTTTTTTGGAGAGTAACTGTAAAGCGCGGGATTAAATTTTCTGGTCAAAACAGTCTATGACGTTCCCTGGGTCACATGAGGAGTCTGTGCAAAATTTCGTGATTGTAAATACGACAGTACAGATTCCTTCAGCGGACACACACACATACATACACACATACTGTACCTACACTCAGCTTTATATATTAGATTGATAAATGACCGCCCATGTTGTATTTCTGAGAGAATTCAAGCCACGTTAAAAATATCCCTCTCTCTGCATCCAGAATGTTCCTTACCTTACCCACGCCCCTCTGTTTCCACTCTGAATATAATTAACGGTATTTAGCTTGTTTGCGAAAATTTTGGGTCATTCCAGTGCGGAACATATTTTGAAGCTCCAAATGGGGGCTTATACATTTTTCTAAATATCTTCCATGACGCGTTAGTGTCACTGAGAAGCACGCAAGATTTCACCTGCTGTGGTAGCTCCCCTCTTTTCATATGTAACAATGCCACTAGGTCATGTGGTGCTGCCAGCTCCGCTTCTATGCATTCAAGAAAAATTTTTAGTTATTTATCTAATCTCAAATATGTCTGCAAATTGACACTTAGGCCTAAGCAACACGGCGAGAAAATCGGTGCGAGTGGAGTGCGATAAAACATCGCATTCCACTCGGACCAATATTAGCCTGTGTGTCAGCGCACATGAGCGATTATTTTCTCAGCCCTAATCGGACCCAGAAAATAATCGCAGCATACTGCGGGTGTAATGCGAGACTTTTTCTCTCGCACCCATTCAAGTGTATTGGGCGAGAGAAAAATCGCAGTGCACTCGCATTACACCAGTGTACTGCGAGTGCAGAGTGAGAATGGCAATAGCCGGCAACGGAGGAGAGAGGGAGAGAAATCCCTCCCACCCCTTCTCAGTGCCAGCCCGCCCCACCGCAGCGCTGGCCTGTCCCTCCGTAGCTGAGGTCCACTCGCACAGTCGGACCTCAGTCGCAGGGACACTCGCATGACACTCGGCTGCTGCTGTGCTGCCAGCGTGAGCCGAGTGTCATGCGAGCATCGCACTAGTGCCCCGTGTGGCCCCGGCCTTAATTAGTCAGCGGCATCTGTAGTCCTCCTTCCAGCTTTGGTAGCGCTAATTTCTTACATTAATTCTCATTTTTTTTCCTTGTCACAAAAATGTTATAAAAGCAGTTTGCATTCGCCTTATATCAGAATGTTTCAACAGCAGAGGTATGGATTGCATTGGATACAATAGGCGGGATAAACTAATCATTTTAACCAAATGAGCCCTGCCGAAAAGGGAGTGTTAACTTCTTCCACCTGTCTGGCGCCTTTTCTATTTTATCTATAAATGATTGTAGTTGAGGTTATATAAGGATATGGCTTCTCTCCCAATTTTGACTCCTAGCTGTGTCAAATGATGTGTCGCTACTTTTACTTCCGTCCCCTCACCAGCTCCACATTCGATTGATTTACCGGTGTTTTTCCAAAAGAAAAAAAAAGGAGATGACCGGTCTTATGAGCGCTAGTGATAGATCTTTAGTCTTAGATTTTTGTAGATTATAAGGCTTTATTGTTATAAAATAAAGCTCTTGTTTTCACAACGCGTTTCAGCAAGATCCACTTGCCATCCTCAGGTCCTAAGACTAAGGGGCACTTTGCACGCTGCGACATCGCAGGCTGATGCTGCGATGCCGAGCGCGATAGTCCCCGCCCCCGTCGCAGCAGCGATATCCTTGTGATAACTGCCGTAGCGAACATTATCGCTACGGCAGCTTCACACGCACTCACCTGCCCTGCGACCGTCGCTCTGGCCGGCGACCCGCCTCCTTATTAAGGGGACGGGTCGTACGGCGTCACTGCGACGTCACACGGCAGGCGGCCAATAGGAGCAGAGGGGCGGAGATGAGCAGGATGTAAACATCCCGCCCACCTCCTTCCTTCCGCATATCCTACAGAAGCCGCAGTGACGCCGGTAGGAGATGTTCCTCGCTCCTGCGACTTCACACACAGCGATGTGTGCTGCCGCAGGAGCGAGGAACAACATCGGACCGTCGCGTCGGCTTAATCATGGATTACGCCGACGCTGCACCGATGATACGATTACGACGCTTTTGCGCTCGTTAATCGTATCATCGAACCTTTACACACTACGATGTCGCATGCGATGCTGGAAGTGCGTCATTTTCAATTTGACCCCACCGACATCGCACCTGCGATGTCGTAGTGTGCAAAGCCCGCCTAAAGATCTATCACTAGCGCTCATAAGACCGGTCATCTCCTTTTTTTTCCTACATATGCATACTCCCGCAAGGGAATCCGGCTAGAGCTGCTGCGAGTAATAGATCCTATCAGTCCACTCTGAACAACCCAGCGGGAGGACGCAGGGCCGCTCTAAGGTCCAGGAATCAAGGAGTCGGTGAACCAGGAACCACCAGCGGTAATCTGTCCAGATCCACCCAGCAAAACATCGGATAGCGCCAGCTGAGATAGTCCCTCATCCCCCAGAGGAATTACACACCCACCACCGAGGTTGTGCGAGGGCGCACAACCTAATCAGGTGAGCAGTTCTATTAAATATATCCAAAGAAATCTATCCACGGGTGCTCCTCATATGCGCTACTATCTTTTTTACAGTGACTTTCCAAAAGAAAAGACACTGTCTTATATTTTTTTTGCCCCCCAAAAAAGCACTAAGACCCCCCCCCGCCACCACTTCCCAGGAGACTCATACTCACCAGACCCGGACGTCTGTGTTTCTCCCAGGTCTTCCTGTGATCTCCGGTGGGTGCTGCACGCCGTCCATCAAGGAGCGTTATTTTAAAGACCCAAAAAACGCTACATGTAGCGTTCCTCCGCGTCAGAATAACGACGCAGCGTCGTCCAGCGGATGAAACGCAGACACTTGCGTTACAGTGCGTCGTCAATACAAGTCTATGGAGAATAGCGCAATGCGTTAACGGACTGCGCTATTCTCCATAGCGGCAGATTGAGCTGAACGCAAGTGTGAAACCGGCCTTAGAGTTGACTTTAATTCCTGAATAACAATTGGACATTATCCCATGTTGCAATGCTAATGCTGGGGTGCACAGTGGAGGGGTACGGGGCAGCCTTGCCTCATTCCCTTTTTTAATATTATAGCATTTGATAAATAACTTGGTATATATATCCTTGCCAACGGATTAGTGTATATTGCTGTTCAATCATTCCTAAATGTTCCAGTTATCCCAAACTTGTCCCACACTATATCAAGCCATGATCCAATTTCAGCAATGTGAAAGTGAGTACACCCCCCAGACAGTGGAGCTACGCAGCACAAAACGGAAAACAGCGGCAGAATCAGGAAAGATCAGGGAATCTTGCCAGGTATTTTTTTTTTTTTTTTTTAAGTGTTTGAACATATCCTCCTAAATGTGCATAATCACATAAAGGACTGACAGATGTGGAGGCCCCGACACAAAACCAAGGCAAGAGGTAATCACTACCTGTAGTCTCCCCCCATGTGTAGTGCGGGGTCTGTCGCTCTCTCTCCCCCATGTGTAGTGCGGGGTCTGTCACTCTCTCCCCTCATGTGTAGTGCGGGATCTGTCGCTCTCTCCCCTCATGTGTAGTGCGGGGTCTGTCCTCCCTCATGTGTAGTGCGGGGTCTGTCGCTCTCTCTCCCCATGTGTAGTGCGGGGTCTGTCGCTCTCTCTCCCTCATGTGTAGTGCGGGGTCTGTCGCTCTCTCCCTCATGTGTAGTGCGGGGTCTGTCGCTCTCTCTCCCTCATGTGTAGTGTGGGGTCTGTCTCTCTCTCTCCCTCATGTGTAGTGCGGGATCTGTCGCTCTCTCCCCTCATGTGTAGTGCGGGGTCTGTCCTCCCTCATGTGTAGTGCGGGGTCTGTCGTTCTCTCTCCCCCATGTGTAGTGCGGGGTCTGTCGCTCTCTCCCCTCATGTGTAGTGCGGGGTCTGTCGCTCTCTCTCCCTCATGTGTAGTGCGGGGTCTGACGCTCTCTCTCCCTCATGTGTAGTGCGGGGTCTGTCTCTCTCTCTCCCCCATGTGTAGTGCGGGGTCTGTCACTCTCTCTCCCCCATGTGTAGTGCGGGGTCTGTCGCTCTCTCTCCCCCATGTGTAGTGCGGGGTCTGTCGCTCTCTCTCTCTCATGTGTAGTGCGGGGTCTGTCGCTCTCTCTCCCTCATGTGTAGTGCGGGGTCTGTCGCTCTCTCTCTCCCATGTGTAGTGCGGGGTCTGTCGCTCTCTCTCCCTCATGTGTAGTGTGGGGTCTGTCGCTCTCTCTCCCTCATGTGTAGTGCGGGGTCTGTCGCTCTCTCTCCCCCATGTGTAGTGCTGGGTCTGTCACTCTCTCCCCCATGTGTAGTGCGGGGTCTGTCACTCTCTCCCCCATGTGTAGTGCGGGGTCTGTCGCTCTCTCTCCCTCATGTGTAGTGCGGGGTCTGTCGCTCTCTCTCCCTCATGTGTAGTGCGGGGTCTGTCGCTCTCTCCTCATGTGTAGTGCGGGGTCTGTCGCTCTCTCTCCCTCATCTGTAGTGCGGTGTCTGTCGCTCTCTCTCCCTCATGTGTAGTGCGGGGTCTGTCGCTCTCTCTCTCCCCCATGTGTAGTGCGGGGTCTGTCGCTCTCTCTTCCATGTGTAGTGCGGGGTCTGTCGCGCTCTCTCTCCCTCATGTGTAGTGCGGGGTCTGTCACTCTCTCCCTCATGTGTAGTGCGGGGTCTGTCACTCTCTCCCTCATGTGTAGTGCGGGGTCTGTCGCTCTCTCTCCCTCATGTGTAGTGCGGGGTCTGTCGCTCTCTCTCCCTCATGTGTAGTGCGGGGTCTGTCGCGCTCTCTCTCCCTCATGTGTAGTGCGGGGTCTGTCACTCTCTCCCTCATGTGTAGTGCGGGGTCTGTCACTCTCTCCCTCATGTGTAGTGCGGGGTCTGTCGCTCTCTCTCCTTCATGTGTAGTGCGGGGTCTGTCGCTCTCTCTCCCTCATGTGTAGTGCGGGGTCTGTCGCTCTCTCTCCCTCATGTGTACTGCGGGGTCTGTCGCTCTCTCTCCCTCATGTGTAGTGCGGGGTCTGTTGCGCTCTCTCTCCCTCATGTGTAGTGCGGGGTCTGTCACTCTCTCCCTCATGTGTAGTGCGGGGTCTGTCGCTCTCTCCTCATGTGTAGTGCGGGGTCTGTCGCTCTCTCTGCTTCTCGGTTTTTCTCAATATGTCAAATCTATCAAAACCATTGGTTAATTTGGTTATGGATTTTTTGCAGTTTTCACTCACTCATAATTTTTTTACTTTTAAGGGGTCTTTTTTCCTGCAGCTCCAGGGAACTGCGATGGGCGCTTCCTTTGCGCCCTCGTATGCCAATCTGTTCCTGGGGCTGTGGGAAAGGGACCTCTTCCTGTCGGATCAGGAGTCGTCGATGGATCGTGTCCTCTTTTGGGCACGGTACATCGACGACATCTTCCTGATCTGGCAGGGACCCATTGATGACCTTCACCAATTTATGTTCCGTCTAAATCAAAACAATTATAATATTAAAATTACATACCAATGGTCTAATACACAAGTTGAGTTTCTTGATGTCACCCTTAAGAAGGACAATACCAACCACATCCAGACTGACTTATACAGGAAACCCACTTCCACGAATGCACTGTTACATGCCTCCTCCGCCCACCCTAGACATATGATTCACGCTATCCCTATTGGCCAATTTTTGCGGCTTAGAAGAGTGTGTTCAACTGAAGCTGCTTTTGAAAAACAAGCGACTGATATGAAGCAACGCTTCAAAGAGAGAGGCTATGGTAATAGGGTGATCAAACGTGCCTATCATAGGGCTAAATATTCCACCCGGGCATCTACACTATATAAATGTACCGAAAAATCGAACTCTGATACCATACGTTTTATTACCAACTTCCATGCCCAATCGGTGCCCATGATAAAATGCTTACAAAATGCTTGGCCTATTCTGCAGGCCGATCCTATTTTGAATAAAATCCTCCCCTCCCGTCCTAAAGTCACCTTTCGGCGGGCAAGGAATTTATATGATACTCTGATCCATAGCCACTATCAAGGCGATTCTCAGCAAACTCTCATCAAAACTGTTAGAACCACTCCTAGACAGGGATGTGCACCATGCGGCAGGTGTGTCGCATGTCCTAACATTGATACTAGTGCTACATTTACAGATTCATCAGGACGTAAGGAATATCGCATAAAAAAGTCTATAACATGCAGCACTAAAGCTGTTATTTACCATGCTATGTGTCCTTGTCCTAAGATTTATATCGGACTGACCACCCGCCAACTCAAGACACGTGTTCGCGAACATGTATTGGGTATCATAGCAGCATCTGGACAAACAGACATATCTTCTTTGAAGACATTACCCAAACATTTTCGTGAACATCATAACTGTGATGCCTCCCTGCTTAGAGTCAAAGGCATTGACTCTATTGATATCTCTATCAGGGGTGGGCCGGTTAGTAAAAGGTTGGCACAAATGGAAACCCGATGGATCTGGACACTTTCAACCCTACATCCATCGGGTTTGAATGAGAATATTAGTTTTGCTCCATTTTTATAGTTTAATGCCCCTTTTGTGTATATTGTTCCTTATGTGGTCTCCTCATGTCTTTTAATACTCACTGATGTTTTTTTGTTTTATTTGTTTTTAATTTCACCTTTCCTATGCTGTATTTTGCAGGCTCGCTAATCAGTGTTATGAACGTAAATTTTGGATCTTACTACTTGGACATATCTACATTTTGGACTTCAGAAGATTGGGATTTCAAGGACTATGTACCTATCCTGCTTACCCTCTCCCCCCCCCCCTTTTCCCCTCCTTCCCCCCCCCTTTCTTCTCCCCCCCTTTCCCCCCCCCCCTTTTTTTCCCCCCCTCCCCCCATGCATATTTACACATATGTGGAATCGGATTTGTTTTTATGCATATGTTAACTTTTTCATATGGTCCTCGATTACAACTATATGGTCCCTTGTTCATTTGTGATTATTACATTATTGCTGACACACGACCATGTCTTTGTTATTATAGTTCGGATATTTCTATGGTTCTGAGTGTCTTGCAATTTCTTGATCAGTATATTTGCTGTCTATTTAGAGCTACAACTAACAGCTTTGAAATCCAAATTGTGATCTATGATGTATGAGTGTCCTACATGCTATGTGACAATGCATATCATGATCTCTGTGAGAATTCTCTATTAATATGCATTACGATCACCATTTACATGTCTTACAACCGATCCCCATGCGGACCACTTGTACGCATGCGTGCCGTTCTTGCGCGCGGCGTCCTCCGGATTGCTGTGTCTGAGGGGGCGGGTGTCGTCGGATCACATGGTGTGATCTGACGTCACCGGCCCTTGATGCGGTGTTCGGCTGGCGTCGCGTGCCGCTATGGCAACGCATGCGTCACGAAAGTGGTGCCGGATCTTGATTGGTATACGTTCGCTTTATTAGAGCCGGTCAGACAGCATAGCTCCACCCCCCCTGACGAAGGCGGTTGCCGAAACGGCCGTCGGGTAGGCGGACCTTCCGGCTTGATCACGCTTCATCCTGCCATACACGTGGTAAGCTCTGTTGCCGCTCAGTGTACTCTTTGGATTCAGCCACCGCTACCTTGGGTAAGCTGATCCTTCGGCTCAATCACTTTTCATCCTGCTATATAGGCAGTTAACTATTTGCCGTCCTGGGCTTATATATTTGTATGTATATCGTTCACCGCTATCCCCATTCTATGTGACGGGCTCAATTGAGCCATTTTTGTTCTCATGGGATATATGCCATCATCCCCCTTGTACTCTTCCATGCAGCGATGAAGATATATATACAAGGTCTTGCCCTTATTACACAGTGGCGTGCATCATTATAGTCTTATTCACGTGATTGATGCCAGACCTTTGTAGGCAGTAACAATTGCAATATTGGCTAATACTGTAGCACTGCACCAACATTATATATGATCAAGCACATTATGTTTGCTTGACTGTTGATGTTATTATTGGTTCTAACATGGACTAGTATTATAATACTATATTTGTGATATATACGTGGTGTTGATATATATGTGACTATGCGCATTATAAATCTACATGTATGCCGATGTATACATTACCATCTGTTACTTAATGCCTGTCCAAGGTCTGGCGATCGGTACATACTGTGACTATTTTATGCCTGTTGGTTTTTGTTTGGTGTTTTAAATATTTTATCTGTGTGTCCACCCAGCACTGGTCAATAAAGATCTCTTTTTCACCCTATGGACGGTTGATCGTTTCTTTTTTCTCCTTTTACTAATTATTATGCGATTTGTCCAGTATGGATATGTAGTCAATGGTTGCAAAACTATATAAGGGATCCATACTCTTACTATCATATATATTGTGATGAAAATGCAACCCTTTCTCCTGTGTGTCCTCTTTATTTATAACCTGCAGCAATCAACTGTGTTTGGCACAGATTTTCACACAGGTAACATGGACTACAGAGCCAAAGAATCTGCTTGGCTCCAACAAATTGACCAGGCTTTCAGTGGACCAACAGTTTCGATTTCATCAGGAGGAGACCACAACTTGGAGAATCTTTGGTCTGATATCCAACGCATGCTAATCAAACGTACCAGACTATGGTGGAATCGTATGTTTCTGGAAAAGTATTTATCACATAATCTCATTCCACGTGGACTCCGTATTCGGGTCACTCCCAGTTTTATTGTGGATGATGAGGCCTTTACTTCCAAATGGGAAGAGGCGTGTAATATCTGTTCCTATACACTAATGAAATTATTAATCGGGTTAAATTCCGATTCACTCACTGCATTGGATCAATCCTTGGATGAGAAACAGTCATTGTTTCGCACATTATGTCCTGAGGATAAAATTTCGACGTATGAAACTCAGATTAAGAAAAAATTGGATTTAATTGTAAAGAAGATTCATGAGGTTCAATTATCCAAACTCACTCGTGACAAAAACGATTTTGCACAGAATCTGGTGTATTTTTGGAGGAAACCAGTGGGCAACTCAGGACGCACTGGTGAACTTACCTCTCATTCATCGGTCACTTCACTTAGTGACCAATCTGATATTGTCCCTCCTATGATTACAAGATCAGGGATACGGAGGAATCATAATCCTACTTACCGGCCATATAAACGTCCCACCTATGGTACTAAGAAATCAACTAATAAGGTAATTAATCTAAGTACCCATGAATTTACCCCTATGGATTTGACTTTATTGAACAAAGGGTTAACCTTTTCCCCTGCAGCTCCCTTTGACGAATTCAATGCTATAAAAGATCTGCACATATTTGCCAGATCCATGATTTTTAAAAGACATTTCCATGATGAGACATTGCACTCCCTTTTTCCCTCTGCGGAGGAACAATCAGCTCTAAAGATCTTGGAAGAGCTGTCAGAGGAACATTCTGGGGGACAGGGGAGTATAATTCCATCATGTATCAGACCCAAATCAAAAAAGTTTCCCCCTTTAAATTCATGCACTAATGTTGACTTATTTGTTCAGGTGGTCTCTCAACAATTTAATAAAATATCTCACCAGGTTCCTCATGATAACCTTACTAGTCAAGAACGTAACAGACTTAAAGAGATTCAGCAGATACCTGACATAATAATCAAGCCAGCTGACAAAGGTGGCAACATTGTCGTCTGGCCGACCCCACTGTACGAAAAGGAGGCTTTTCGCCAATTACATGATCACATCTGTTACAAAAAAATGACATTTAATCCTTTATTATCTTTTAATAAACAGTTATTGGATATCATTGGGGCGGCCATTGACGACAATGTTATTACCAAAGAATTAGGTACAGCATTACAAATTTCAGAACCAACTATTGCCACCTTCTACCTTTTACCAAAGGTACATAAAAACATGCAAAATCCACCTGGGAGGCCGATTATTTCCGGCTGTGGTAACTACCTAGAGAATGTCAACAAGTGGATTGACTACCATCTTCAACCACTTGTTGAATGCCTACCCTCTTTTTTGAAAGACACTGGGGATCTCCTAAGGAAAGTTGACGGCCTCTGCATTGGTGATGACGCTGTCCTTGTCACTGGAGATATAGAATCATTGTACACCAGCATCAGACATCAGGACGGTCTCTCTGCTTCTCGGTTTTTTCTCAATATGTCAAATCTATCAAAACCATTGGTTAATTTGGTTATGGATTTTTTGCAGTTTTCACTCACTCATAATTTTTTTACTTTTAAGGGGTCTTTTTTCCTGCAGCTCCAGGGAACTGCGATGGGCGCTTCCTTTGCGCCCTCGTATGCCAATCTGTTCCTGGGGCTGTGGGAAAGGGACCTCTTCCTGTCGGATCAGGAGTCGTCGATGGATCGTGTCCTCTTTTGGGCACGGTACATCGACGACATCTTCCTGATCTGGCAGGGACCCATTGATGACCTTCACCAATTTATGTTCCGTCTAAATCAAAACAATTATAATATTAAAATTACATACCAATGGTCTAATACACAAGTTGAGTTTCTTGATGCCACCCTTAAGAAGGACAATACCAACCACATCCAGACTGACTTATACAGGAAACCCACTTCCACGAATGCACTGTTACATGCCTCCTCCGCCCACCCTAGACATATGATTCACGCTATCCCTATTGGCCAATTTTTGCGGCTTAGAAGAGTGTGTTCAACTGAAGCTGCTTTTGAAAAACAAGCGACTGATATGAAGCAACGCTTCAAAGAGAGAGGCTATGGTAATAGGGTGATCAAACGTGCCTATCATAGGGCTAAATATTCCACCCGGGCATCTACACTATATAAATGTACCGAAAAATCGAACTCTGATACCATACGTTTTATTACCAACTTCCATGCCCAATCGGTGCCCATGATAAAATGCTTACAAAATGCTTGGCCTATTCTGCAGGCCGATCCTATTTTGAATAAAATCCTCCCCTCCCGTCCTAAAGTCACCTTTCGGCGGGCAAGGAATTTATATGATACTCTGATCCATAGCCACTATCAAGGCGATTCTCAGCAAACTCTCATCAAAACTGTTAGAACCACTCCTAGACAGGGATGTGCACCATGCGGCAGGTGTGTCGCATGTCCTAACATTGATACTAGTGCTACATTTACAGATTCATCAGGACGTAAGGAATATCGCATAAAAAAGTCTATAACATGCAGCACTAAAGCTGTTATTTACCATGCTATGTGTCCTTGTCCTAAGATTTATATCGGACTGACCACCCGCCAACTCAAGACACGTGTTCGCGAACATGTATTGGGTATCATAGCAGCATCTGGACAAACAGACATATCTTCTTTGAAGACATTACCCAAACATTTTCGTGAACATCATAACTGTGATGCCTCCCTGCTTAGAGTCAAAGGCATTGACTCTATTGATATCTCTATCAGGGGTGGGCCGGTTAGTAAAAGGTTGGCACAAATGGAAACCCGATGGATCTGGACACTTTCAACCCTACATCCATCGGGTTTGAATGAGAATATTAGTTTTGCTCCATTTTTTATAGTTTAATGCCCCTTTTGTGTATATTGTTCCTTATGTGGTCTCCTCATGTCTTTTAATACTCACTGATGTTTTTTTGTTTTATTTGTTTTTAATTTCACCTTTCCTATGCTGTTTTTTGCAGGCTCGCTAATCAGTGTTATGAACGTAAATTTTGGATCTTACTACTTGGACATATCTACATTTTGGACTTCAGAAGATTGGGATTTCAAGGACTATGTACCTATCCTGCTTACCCTCTCCCCCCTCCCCTTTTCCCCTCCTTCCCCCCCCTTTCTTCTCCCCCCCTTTCCCCCCCCCTTTTTTTCCCCCCCCTCCCCCCATGCATATTTACACATATGTGGAATCGGATTTGTTTTTATGCATATGTTAACTTTTTCATATGGTCCTCGATTACAACTATATGGTCCCTTGTTCATTTGTGATTATTACATTATTGCTGACACACGACCATGTCTTTGTTATTATAGTTCGGATATTTCTATGGTTCTGAGTGTCTTGCAATTTCTTGATCAGTATATTTGCTGTCTATTTAGAGCTACAACTAACAGCTTTGAAATCCAAATTGTGATCTATGATGTATGAGTGTCCTACATGCTATGTGACAATGCATATCATGATCTCTGTGAGAATTCTCTATTAATATGCATTACGATCACCATTTACATGTCTTACAACCGATCCCCATGCGGACCACTTGTACGCATGCGTGCCGTTCTTGCGCGCGGCGTCCTCCGGATTGCTGTGTCTGAGGGGGCGGGTGTCGTCGGATCACATGGTGTGATCTGACGTCACCGGCCCTTGATGCGGTGTTCGGCTGGCGTCGCGTGCCGCTATGGCAACGCATGCGTCACGAAAGTGGTGCCGGATCTTGATTGGTATACGTTCGCTTTATTAGAGCCGGTCAGACAGCATAGCTCCACCCCCCCTGACGAAGGCGGTTGCCGAAACGGCCGTCGGGTAGGCGGACCTTCCGGCTTGATCACGCTTCATCCTGCCATACACGTGGTAAGCTCTGTTGCCGCTCAGTGTACTCTTTGGATTCAGCCACCGCTACCTTGGGTAAGCTGATCCTTCGGCTCAATCACTTTTCATCCTGCTATATAGGCAGTTAACTATTTGCCGTCCTGGGCTTATATATTTGTATGTATATCGTTCACCGCTATCCCCATTCTATGTGACGGGCTCAATTGAGCCATTTTTGTTCTCATGGGATATATGCCATCATCCCCCTTGTACTCTTCCATGCAGCGATGAAGATATATATACAAGTGTGAGGCAAATCCCGGGATATGAAGATGAATTATGACTTCCAGTCATAATCGCTCATCACTCCCTGGCAGTGCCCCCCTCCCTTCTTGTTCTCAATGTCCAGCATCTGTGAAGGTGTTACACCTCCATGGCCATCTCCTGTGATATGGAGATGAGATGATGTGGGAACAATGGACACAGGAGGACTCCCTGCCGTGACCCTGTGGTAGGGGCTGCTATCTAATTAGCAAGCTTGGAAGTATCCAGACAGAACGACTCCAGTAAAAAATGGTTCATATCTCGCAAGCCATATTTCCGATAAATATGGCAACCATAAAAATGGTGTCTCCGCATGCGGACGATGCTGGCACACCCTTTTTATGGGAGCGGGAGCTTGGGAAATACCCCAGGCGTGATATCAGCCAATGGGGAACTAGTAGACAAGTCATGAGTCCTCTCATTCTGTAGCTAAATTCATAACTGTCACAATGAGAGCATTGGCGTCCGCCTACGACGCTCCCAGGCCAAGTTATGGCCATATTCCATGTTGTGGATTTTGTCCATAACTCCAGCCAGGGGTGGAGCAGTGCTCCCTCTGAGGTCACGAAGGTAGGAGGGGACCTGGATTTGCCCAGGTTGATAACCCTACTTCGGCCATTTTCCAGTGTTCTTTCGCTGGGGGTCACGTGCAGGAAACATCTGTGGGAGTTCCTAGAAACCTGGTCTACAGCGCCCCCCTGTGGCCAGACGCACAAGGTAACTGATTGAATTGCATACCTGTTTGTAAACCATGCTTTATCTGTAACTGTACTCTGACCTATGTATATTCTGTAGATTCCCTATTGTATATATTGTAGTTTCTAGTGTGGCTTTAGGCTGATTAAATTATATAATTAATCTTGGGCTGTTCTGTTATCTCGATCTTGAATCCCACGTCTGTGTGTTCGGCTAATAGTTACCGTGAAGCGGTTGGTGGCAGCGAGTTGTGCCAAGGATTATTGTGGGGAGGCCAGTGAGATTCGGGGAGGTTTTATATATTCCGCCCGCGGAGGTCGGGGGAATATATACCCTACTCTCACCGGGGACCCTTCAATAATCGGCATAAGTAGTATAGCGGCCTCCTTGCTTATTGTCGGGCAATTCCATAATTGGCCTGACTATAAGAGGGGCGCTAGAGAGCGCGTCACGTGCTCTGTCTGTCGGTCGGGAGGTATAAAGGAGGGGTGACACCCACTTGTTACCCCCCGATTGTGACGTACTGGTAGCCAGCGCGGGGGATTTCTGAGTGACCCCCCCGGTGGTTTGTGACAACAAGGTCTTGCCCTTATTACACAGTGGCGTGCATCATTATAGTCTTATTCACGTGATTGATGCCAGACCTTTGTAGGCAGTAACAATTGCAATATTGGCTAATACTGTAGCACTGCACCAACGTTATATATGATCAAGCACATTATGTTTGCTTGACTGTTGATGTTATTATTGGTTCTAACATGGACTAGTATTATAATACTATATTTGTGATATATACGTGGTGTTGATATATATGTGACTATGCGCATTATAAATCTACATGTATGCCGATGTATACATTACCATCTGTTACTTAATGCCTGTCCAAGGTCTGGCGATCGGTACATACTGTGACTATTTCTTGCCGGTTGGTTTTTGTTTGGTGTTTTAAATATTTTATCTGTGTGTCCACCCAGCACTGGTCAATAAAGATCTCTTTTTCACCCTATGGACGGTTGATCGTTTCTTTTTTCTCCTTTTACTAATTATTATGCGATTTGTCCAGTATGGATATGTAGTCAATGGTTGCAAAACTATATAAGGGATCCATACTCTTACTATCATATATATTGTGATGAAAATGCAACCCTTTCTCCTGTGTGTCCTCTTTATTTATAACCTGCTCTCTCCCTCATATGTAGTGCGGGGTCTGTCACTCTCTCCCTCATGTGTAGTGCGGGGTCTGTCGCTCTCTCTCTCCCCCATGTGTAGTGCGGGGACTGTCGCTCTCTCTCCCCCATGTGTAGTGCGGGGTCTGTCGCTCTCTCTCCCCCATGTGTAGTGCGGGGTCTGTCGCTCTCTCTCCCTCATGTGTAGTGCGGGGTCTGTCGCTCTCTCTCCCTCATGTGTAAAAACAAAAAGCCAGCACCAAATGTGCACTGCGGCACTAAACATTCCAACTGTACTTATTTTAAAAATTTTGAGATTTTTGGCAAAAAATTGCAATTTCTTGAGCTGCTTCGCCACGTCACGGCAAATCTCATTTGAAGCAGTCCTACACTAAAATATTTTTATAAAATGTGCCATACGGCCTCACATATGAATAGTAGAACTGCTCTTAGCAGCACTCACCTGGTCTATTTCAATCCCGTACCCATGACTGAGTCATGGCTGTGGGCGGGACAGGTCCAAGCAAATGCTGCATGAAGTAAATAGCCTGTGGACAAAGCCTGATGACTTAATGTGAACAGTCACCAACCGCCAAAATCCAGACAAATGGAATACATCCCAAATTGGGGTGCATAGCAAGGTGGAGGTCAACCACCGACCAATTCAATGAAGAAAAAACAAAAAGCCAGCACCAAATGTGCACTGCGGCACTAAACATTCCAAACTGTACTTATTTTAAAAATTTTGAGATTTTTGGCAAAAAATTGCAATTTCTTGAGCTGCTTCGCCACGTCACGGCAAATCTCATTTGAAGCAGTCCTACACTAAAATATTTTTATAAAATGTGCCATACGGCCTCACATATGAATAGTAGAACTGCTCTTAGCAGCACTCACCTGGTCTATTTCAATCCCGTACCCATGACTGAGTCATGGCTGTGGGCGGGACAGGTCCAAGCAAATGCTGCATGAAGTAAATAGCCTGTGGACAAAGCCTGATGACTTAATGTGAACAGTCACCAACCGCCAAAATCCAGACAGATGGAATACATCCCAAATTGGGGTGCATAGCAAGGTGAAGGTCAACCACCGACCAATTCAATGAAGAAAAAACAAAAAGCCAGCACCAAATGTGCACTGCGGCACTAAACATTCCAAACTGTACTTATTTTAAAAATTTTGAGATTTTTGGCAAAAAATTGCAATTTCTTGAGCTGCTTCGCCACGTCACGGCAAATCTCATTTGAAGCAGTCCTACACTAAAATATTTTTATAAAATGTGCCATACGGCCTCACATATGAATAGTAGAACTGCTCTTAGCAGCACTCACCTGGTCTATTTCAATCCCGTACCCATGACTGAGTCATGGCTGTGGGCGGGACAGGTCCAAGCAAATGCTGCATGAAGTAAATAGCCTGTGGACAAAGCCTGATGACTTAATGTGAACAGTCACCAACCGCCAAAATCCAGACAGATGGAATACATCCCAAATTGGGGTGCATAGCAAGGTGGAGGTCAACCACCGACCAATTCAATGAAGAAAAAACTCGGTTTAGTGCCGAGTGCACATTTGGTGCTGGCTTTTTGTTTTTTCTTCATTGAATTGGTCGGTGGTTGACCTCCACCTTGCTATGCACCCCAATTTGGGATGTATTCCATCTGTCTGGAGTTTGGCGGTTGGTGACTGTTCACATTGGGTCATCAGGCTTTGTCCACAGGCTATTTACTTCATGCAGCATTTGCTTGGACCTGTCCCGCCCACAGCCATGACTCAGTCATGGGTACGGGATTGAAATAGACCAGGTGGGTGCTGCTAAGAGCAGTTCTACTATTCATATGTGAGGCCGTATGGCACATTTTATAAAAATATTTTAGTGTAGGACTGCTTCAAATGAGATTTGCCGTGACGTGGCGAAGCAGCTCAAGAAATTGCAATTTTTTGCCAAAAATCTCAAAAATTTTTTAAAATAAGTACAGTTTGGAATGTTTAGTGCCGAGTGCACATTTGGTGCTGGCTTTTTGTTTTTTCTTCATTGAATTGGTCGGTGGTTGACCTCCACCTTGCTATGCACCCCAATTTGGGATGTATTCCATCTGTCTGGAGTTTGGCGGTTGGTGACTGTTCACATTGGGTCATCAGGCTTTGTCCACAGGCTATTTACTTCATGCAGCATTTGCTTGGACCTGTCCCGCCCACAGCCATGACTCAGTCATGGGTACGGGATTGAAATAGACCAGGTGGGTGCTGCTAAGAGCAGTTCTACTATTCATATGTGAGGCCGTATGGCACATTTTATAAAAATATTTTAGTGTAGGACTGCTTCAAATGAGATTTGCCGTGACGTGGCGAAGCAGCTCAAGAAATTGCAATTTTTTGCCAAAAATCTCAAAAATTTTTTAAAATAAGTACAGTTTGGAATGTTTAGTGCCGAGTGCACATTTGGTGCTGGCTTTTTGTTTTTTCTTCATTGAATTGGTCGGTGGTTGACCTCCACCTTGCTATGCACCCCAATTTGGGATGTATTCCATCTGTCTGGAGTTTGGCGGTTGGTGACTGTTCACATTGGGTCATCAGGCTTTGTCCACAGGCTATTTACTTCATGCAGCATTTGCTTGGACCTGTCCCGCCCACAGCCATGACTCAGTCATGGGTACGGGATTGAAATAGACCAGGTGGGTGCTGCTAAGAGCAGTTCTACTATTCATATGTGAGGCCGTATGGCACATTTTATAAAAATATTTTAGTGTAGGACTGCTTCAAATGAGATTTGCCGTGACGTGGCGAAGCAGCTCAAGAAATTGCAATTTTTTGCCAAAAATCTCAAAAATTTTTTAAAATAAGTACAGTTTGGAATGTTTAGTGCCGAGTGCACATTTGGTGCTGGCTTTTTGTTTTTTCTTCATTGAATTGGTCGGTGGTTGACCTCCACCTTGCTATGCACCCCAATTTGGGATGTATTCCATCTGTCTGGAGTTTGGCGGTTGGTGACTGTTCACATTGGGTCATCAGGCTTTGTCCACAGGCTATTTACTTCATGCAGCATTTGCTTGGACCTGTCCCGCCCACAGCCATGACTCAGTCATGGGTACGGGATTGAAATAGACCAGGTGGGTGCTGCTAAGAGCAGTTCTACTATTCATATGTGAGGCCGTATGGCACATTTTATAAAAATATTTTAGTGTAGGACTGCTTCAAATGAGATTTGCCGTGACGTGGCGAAGCAGCTCAAGAAATTGCAATTTTTTGCCAAAAATCTCAAAAATTTTTTAAAATAAGTACAGTTTGGAATGTTTAGTGCCGAGTGCACATTTGGTGCTGGCTTTTTGTTTTTTCTTCATTGAATTGGTCGGTGGTTGACCTCCACCTTGCTATGCACCCCAATTTGGGATGTATTCCATCTGTCTGGAGTTTGGCGGTTGGTGACTGTTCACATTGGGTCATCAGGCTTTGTCCACAGGCTATTTACTTCATGCAGCATTTGCTTGGACCTGTCCCGCCCACAGCCATGACTCAGTCATGGGTACGGGATTGAAATAGACCAGGTGGGTGCTGCTAAGAGCAGTTCTACTATTCATATGTGAGGCCGTATGGCACATTTTATAAAAATATTTTAGTGTAGGACTGCTTCAAATGAGATTTGCCGTGACGTGGCGAAGCAGCTCAAGAAATTGCAATTTTTTGCCAAAAATCTCAAAAAAATTTTTTAAAATAAGTACAGTTTGGAATGTTTAGTGCCGAGTGCACATTTGGTGCTGGCTTTTTGTTTTTTCTTCATTGAATTGGTCGGTGGTTGACCTCCACCTTGCTATGCACCCCAATTTGGGATGTATTCCATCTGTCTGGAGTTTGGCGGTTGGTGACTGTTCACATTGGGTCATCAGGCTTTGTCCACAGGCTATTTACTTCATGCAGCATTTGCTTGGACCTGTCCCGCCCACAGCCATGACTCAGTCATGGGTACGGGATTGAAATAGACCAGGTGGGTGCTGCTAAGAGCAGTTCTACTATTCATATGTGAGGCCGTATGGCACATTTTATAAAAATATTTTAGTGTAGGACTGCTTCAAATGAGATTTGCCGTGACGTGGCGAAGCAGCTCAAGAAATTGCAATTTTTTGCCAAAAATCTCAAAAATTTTTTAAAATAAGTACAGTTTGGAATGTTTAGTGCCGAGTGCACATTTGGTGCTGGCTTTTTGTTTTTTCTTCATTGAATTGGTCGGTGGTTGACCTCCACCTTGCTATGCACCCCAATTTGGGATGTATTCCATCTGTCTGGAGTTTGGCGGTTGGTGACTGTTCACATTGGGTCATCAGGCTTTGTCCACAGGCTATTTACTTCATGCAGCATTTGCTTGGACCTGTCCCGCCCACAGCCATGACTCAGTCATGGGTACGGGATTGAAATAGACCAGGTGGGTGCTGCTAAGAGCAGTTCTACTATTCATATGTGAGGCCGTATGGCACATTTTATAAAAATATTTTAGTGTAGGACTGCTTCAAATGAGATTTGCCGTGACGTGGCGAAGCAGCTCAAGAAATTGCAATTTTTTGCCAAAAATCTCAAAAAATTTTTAAAATAAGTACAGTTTGGAATGTTTAGTGCCGAGTGCACATTTGGTGCTGGCTTTTTGTTTTTTCTTCATTGAATTGGTCGGTGGTTGACCTCCACCTTGCTATGCACCCCAATTTGGGATGTATTCCATCTGTCTGGAGTTTGGCGGTTGGTGACTGTTCACATTGGGTCATCAGGCTTTGTCCACAGGCTATTTACTTCATGCAGCATTTGCTTGGACCTGTCCCGCCCACAGCCATGACTCAGTCATGGGTACGGGATTGAAATAGACCAGGTGGGTGCTGCTAAGAGCAGTTCTACTATTCATATGTGAGGCCGTATGGCACATTTTATAAAAATATTTTAGTGTAGGACTGCTTCAAATGAGATTTGCCGTGACGTGGCGAAGCAGCTCAAGAAATTGCAATTTTTTGCCAAAAATCTCAAAAAATTTTTAAAATAAGTACAGTTTGGAATGTTTAGTGCCGAGTGCACATTTGGTGCTGGCTTTTTGTTTTTTCTTCATTGAATTGGTCGGTGGTTGACCTCCACCTTGCTATGCACCCCAATTTGGGATGTATTCCATCTGTCTGGAGTTTGGCGGTTGGTGACTGTTCACATTGGGTCATCAGGCTTTGTCCACAGGCTATTTACTTCATGCAGCATTTGCTTGGACCTGTCCCGCCCACAGCCATGACTCAGTCATGGGTACGGGATTGAAATAGACCAGGTGGGTGCTGCTAAGAGCAGTTCTACTATTCATATGTGAGGCCGTATGGCACATTTTATAAAAATATTTTAGTGTAGGACTGCTTCAAATGAGATTTGCCGTGACGTGGCGAAGCAGCTCAAGAAATTGCAATTTTTTGCCAAAAATCTCAAAAAATTTTTTTAAAATAAGTACAGTTTGGAATGTTTAGTGCCGAGTGCACATTTGGTGCTGGCTTTTTGTTTTTTCTTCATTGAATTGGTCGGTGGTTGACCTCCACCTTGCTATGCACCCCAATTTGGGATGTATTCCATCTGTCTGGAGTTTGGCGGTTGGTGACTGTTCACATTGGGTCATCAGGCTTTGTCCACAGGCTATTTACTTCATGCAGCATTTGCTTGGACCTGTCCCGCCCACAGCCATGACTCAGTCATGGGTACGGGATTGAAATAGACCAGGTGGGTGCTGCTAAGAGCAGTTCTACTATTCATATGTGAGGCCGTATGGCACATTTTATAAAAATATTTTAGTGTAGGACTGCTTCAAATGAGATTTGCCGTGACGTGGCGAAGCAGCTCAAGAAATTGCAATTTTTTGCCAAAAATCTCAAAAATTTTTTAAAATAAGTACAGTTTGGAATGTTTAGTGCCGAGTGCACATTTGGTGCTGGCTTTTTGTTTTTTCTTCATTGAATTGGTCGGTGGTTGACCTCCACCTTGCTATGCACCCCAATTTGGGATGTATTCCATCTGTCTGGAGTTTGGCGGTTGGTGACTGTTCACATTGGGTCATCAGGCTTTGTCCACAGGCTATTTACTTCATGCAGCATTTGCTTGGACCTGTCCCGCCCACAGCCATGACTCAGTCATGGGTACGGGATTGAAATAGACCAGGTGGGTGCTGCTAAGAGCAGTTCTACTATTCATATGTGAGGCCGTATGGCACATTTTATAAAAATATTTTAGTGTAGGACTGCTTCAAATGAGATTTGCCGTGACGTGGCGAAGCAGCTCAAGAAATTGCAATTTTTTGCCAAAAATCTCAAAAAAATTTTTTAAAATAAGTACAGTTTGGAATGTTTAGTGCCGAGTGCACATTTGGTGCTGGCTTTTTGTTTTTTCCCTCATGTGTAGTGCGGGGTCTGTTGCTCTCTCTCCCTCATGTGTAGTGCGGGGTCTGTCGCTCTCTCCCTCATGTGTAGTGCGGGGTCTGTCGCTCTCTCTCCCCCATGTGTAGTGCGGGGTCTGTCGCTCTCTCTCCCCCATGTGTAGTGAGGGATCTGTCGCTCTCTCCCCCATGTGTAGTGCGGGGTCTGTCGCTCCCTCCCCCATGTGTAGTGCGGGGTCTGTCGCTCTCTCTCCCCCATGTGTAGTGCGGGGTCTGTCGCTCTCTCTCCCTCATGTGTAGTGAGGGATCTGTCGCTCTCTCCCCCATGTGTAGTGCGGGGTCTGTCGCTCCCTCCCCCATGTGTAGTGCGTGGTCTGTCTCTCTCTCCCTCATGTGTAGTGTGGGATCTGTCGCTCTCTCCCCCATGTGTAGTGCGGGGTCTGTCGCTCTCTCTCCTCCATGTGTAGTGCGGGGTCTGTCGCTCTCTCTCCCATGTGTAGTGCGGGGTCTGTCTCTCTCTCTCCCTCATGTGTAGTGCGGGGTCTGTCTCTCTCTCTCCCTCATGTGTAGTGCGGGGTCTGTCGCTCTCTCTCCCTCATGTGTAGTGCGGGGTCTGTCGCTCTCTCTCCCCATGTGTAGTGCGGGGTCTGTCGCTCTCTCTCCCTCATGTGTAGTACGGGGTCTGTCGCTCTCTCCCTCATGTGTAGAGCGGGGTCTGTCGCTCTCTCCCTCATGTGTAGTGCGGGGTCTGTCGCTCTCTCTCCCTCATGTGTAGTGCGGGGTCTGTCTCTCTCTCTCCCTCATGTGTAGTATGGGGTCTGTCGCTCTCTCTCCCTCATGTGTAGTACGGGGTCTGTCGCTCTCTCCCTCATGTGTAGAGTGGGGTCTGTCGCTCTCTCCCTCATGTGTAGTGGGGGGTCTGTCGCTCTCTCTCCCTCATGTGTAGTGCGGGATCTGTCGCTCTCTCCCCCCCATGTGTAGTGCGGGGTCTGTCTCTCTCTCTCCCTCATGTGTAGTGTGGGATCTGTCGCTCTCTCCCCCATGTGTAGTGCGGGGTCTGTCGCTCTCTCTCCTCCATGTGTAGTGCGGGGTCTGTCGCTCTCTCTCCCATGTGTAGTGCGGGGTCTGTGTCTCTCTCTCCCATGTGTAGTGCGGGGTCTGTCTCTCTCTCTCCCTCATGTGTAGTGCGGGGTCTGTCTCTCTCTCTCCCTCATGTGTAGTGCGGGGTCTGTCTCTCTCTCTCCCTCATGTGTAGTGCGGGGTCTGTCTCTCTCTCTCCCTCATGTGTAGTGCGGGGTCTGTCTCTCTCTCTCCCTCATGTGTAGTGCGGGGTCTGTCTCTCTCTCTCTCCCTCATGTGTAGTGCGGGGTCTGTCGCTCTCTCTCCCTCATGTGTAGTGCGGGGTCTGTCTCTCTCTCTCCCTCATGTGTAGTGCGGGGTCTGTCGCTCTCTCTCCTTCATGTGTAGTGCGGAGTCTGTCGCTCTCTCTCTCCCTCATGTGTAGTGCGGAGTCTGTCGCTCTCTCTCCCTCATGTGTAGTGCGGGGTCTGTCTCTCTCTCTCCCTCATGTGTAGTGCGGGGTCTGTCTCTCTCTCTCCCTCATGTGTAGTGCGGAGTCTGTCGCTCTCTCTCCCTCATGTGTAGTGCGGGGTCTGTCGCTCTCTCTCCCTCATGTGTAGTGCGGGGTCTGTCTCTCTCTCTCTCCCTCATGTGTAGTGCGGGGTCTGTCTCTCTCTCTCTCCCTCATGTGTAGTGCGGGGTCTGTCGCTCTCTCTCCCTCATGTGTAGTGCGGGGTCTGTCTCTCTCTCTCTCCCTCATGTGTAGTGCGGGGTCTGTCTCTCTCTCTCTCCCTCATGTGTAGTGCGGGGTCTGTCGCTCTCTCCCTCATGTGTAGTGCGGGGTCTGTCGCTCTCTCTCCCTCATGTGTAGTGCGGGGTCTGTCGCTCTCTCTCCTCATGTGTAGTGCGGGGTCTGTCGCTCTCTCTCCCTCATGTGTAGTGCGGGGTCTGTCGCTCTCTCCCTCATGTGTAGTGCGGGGTCTGTCGCTCTCTATAAATAGGGTGACTCCCTGTATATTGGGGTGAGGAGAACATGCACTGACCTCCACCTCAGAGTCGGCACCGCCTGTGCTCACAGGACCTGTGTGATGTCACCATCATGTGATCAGGCACATGGTCATGTTATGGGCGGTTCTGCCTCCTCTCTGTGATGTATATGGAGGAGAGTTTTGGGTCACCCATCTTAACCCCCTCACCCCCGGCCTGTTTTCACCTTCATGAGTCGGCCATTTTTTGCCTTTCTGACCAGTGTCTCTTCATGAGGTGATATCTCTGGAGCTTCATCAGATCCCGGTGATTCTGACATTGTTTTTTCGTGACATATGGGGCTTCATAGTGGTTACTAGTAAATTTAGGACAATATTCTTTCCATATATTTGTGAAAATATCAGAAATTTGGTGCAAATTTCACAATTTTAACTTTTTTTTTTTCTGCTCATAAATCCGAGAGTTCTGTCACACAAAATAGTTAATAAATAACATTTCCCACTTGTCTATTTTACATCAGCGCAATTTTTTAACCATATTTTTTTTCTTAGGAACGTAGAAGGGGTCAAAGTTCATCAGCAATTTCTCATTTTTCCAATACAACTCACAAAACCAATTTTTTAGGGACCAAATCACATCTGAAGTGACTTTGAGAGGCCGAGGTGACAGAAAATACCCAAAAGTGACCCCATTCTAAAAACTGCCCCCCTCAGAGTGCTCAAAACTACATCCAAGAAGTTTATTAACCCTTCAGGTGCTTCACAGGGATGAATACAAAGCGTAATGAAGAAATAAATACATTTTACCTAAAAATGTTGCTTTAGCCTCAATTTACATGGCATAGCATAAAAAGTGGACCCCAAAATGAATTACCCACTTTCTTCTGAGCGCGCTGATACCCCACATGTGGTCACAAACCTCTGTGTGGACACATGGCCGGGCTCAGAACCGAAGGAGCAATATTTGAATTTTAGCTGAAATAGATTGCGGGCACCATGTTGCATTTTCAGGGCCCCTGAGGTAACTAAACAGCAGAAATCCCCCCACAAGTGACCCCATTCTGGAAACTAGACCCCTCAAGGATTTTATAGTCGTCATTTTGAACAAACAGGTACTTCACAGAATTTGATAATATTAGGTCATCCTATTGAAAATTTTCATTATTTTTTTTCCTAAAAAAAAATTGTTTTAGCTTCAAATTTCTCACTTTTACAAGAGGCAACACCAAAAAGTGGACCCCACAGTTTGTTCCCAATTTCTTATGAGTGCGGTGATACCCTACGTGCTTAGAAACCTCAATTTGGACACATTGGAGGGCTCGGAACAGAAGGTTGGAATATTTGAGTTTTGAAAAAGCTGAAATAAATTGAAGGCACCATGCCCCTAGGCCCCTCAAGGATTTTACCCAGGGGTATATTAGGCATTTTGTACCCACAGGTACTTAACAAAAATGATGCTGTAGCACCAAATTGCTCACTCTTAAGGCCCTGCCACACACAGAGATAAATCTGCGGCAGATCTGTGGTTGCAGTGAAATTGTGGACAATCAGTGCCAGGTTTGTGGTTGTGTACAAATGGAACAATATGTCCATGATTTCACTGCAACCACAGATCTGCCAAAGATTTATCTGTGTGACGGGGCCTTTAGGCTATGCGACCACGATCTGGCGGCAGTTTCAGACCTCATGTGGAGATGTGACTGTGAGTGCTCTCCATAGGAGGTCCCATGCCCACGATCAGGGCTGGGGCCTCTGTGGACTTTGGCTTTACTCTCCCCGTGTTCTCAGCCGTGTTTTCGGGAGCATATATATGAATATAATGCAAGGAAAATTACGGTCCCTAAAAAAAATGGTGGGGAGGGGATAAGGGATAGATGAAAAGGGTTTGCTTTATTCCATCGCGGGCGTTTATTATGATCTGCAATGTCTAAACCTAGAACTGTGATAAGAAACATGTCTGCACACAGTGCACCACCCTTAATATCCGCGTCAGACCCGGTGTAGTCCTGACTAGTGTGAGGGCGAATATGCAGTGTGTCCACTCATATCCTGTCCACCGCCATTAACTTGAGAACGGCGGCAGCTATAGGCATAGAAGTGGTGTCTAGGTATAGTAAAGTAGCCACGTGCTACGCAATGAAACCACCTATAGCGCCACCTGGTGGAAAACAACGGAGTTAGCATTTTTATCTTGAAAACGGAACGAGATAGAGAAAAAAAGTGAATTACAAAGTTGTAGAGCATCATCAATTCAATACGAATCCACACCTTGCATACAGAAATGCTATGATTAGAATGTGTAAAACTCACAAGGCTGCGGACGTGAAGCGATACCTCATGGAGACCTTCCTACAAGTCATTGGGTATGGTGGATGCATGGAGTGGCCTCCACGCTCACCTGACCTGACCCCATTGGACTTCTTTCTGTGAGGTCACATCAAACAGCAGGTGTATGCGACCCCTCCACCAACATTGCAGGACCCACGACGACGTATCACAGATGCTTGTGCAAACGTGTCACCTACCATATTGCACAACGTGCAGCAAGATACAGTATGCTGTGCAGAGGCCAGATGTGCATTGCAGCTGACGGGGGCCACTTTGAGCATCAAAGTGAAATGAGCGCCATATGCGTGACCAGCAATCAATGTTTTTGGGGGGGGGGGTCATGGGTTTCATATCATAGCATTTCTGTATGATAGGTGACGATTCGTATTGAATTGATGATGCCCTACAACTTTGTAATTCACTATTTTTCTCTATCTCGTTCCGTTTTCGAGATAAAAATGCTATTTCCATTGTTTTCCACCAGGTGGCACTATAGGTGGTTTCATTGCGTATGGCTACTTTACTATACCTAGACACCACTTCTATGCCTATAGCTGCCGCCGTTCTCAAGTTAATGGCGGTGGACAGGATATGGATGGACACTCTGTATGTCACTTGTATTATTTAACCAAGAACTTATCAGTCACTTTTCTCCATACCAAGTGATAGACCAATAATAGGTTATAGGCAGATTACATATAGGTCGGCCCAATATGTCACCTGAACCTTAGAGGTGAAAATGTATAACACGGTCACACACAGCGGGGGAAATCTGGAGGGGGAGAAGATGAGGGTTGGAGGTAATGAGATCACATTTAGGTAGTCATAGGTAGACATTATAGTTCATCTGTTCGTTTAGACCAAAAGGGGATGTAGGGCGCAAACAAAATATCCATTTTTCTTCGCAACGTAATTGGGTTTTATTAAAGTCTCCTCGGGCGGAAGGTTTCAGCAAGTCAATTCCTATAAATTTCAGTACTCTAAGGTCAATCCTATGCTTATAATTTACATACTTAGCTATGGCAGTGTCCCTCTTATTACGAACATCCCCCCAAATGTCCCCCAATTCTCTTGTGGTCTTCCCCACATTTGTTTTGCCACACACACGTTGCCTTGTAGATGGCGCCTTTAGATTTACCTGTAATGAATTGTTTGATGGCAAATTCCTCACCTGTTGCCTTGCCTGACTACAGAAGGTCTTTCCCACTTATACCACATTTATAACAGCCCTTGGGTCTCATTGGGAGCCACGTTGTAGAGTCATTCTTTGGTGGAATGTAATGGCAATGACCAAGCCTTTGTCTTAGGCCTCCTTTACATATCCGTGTCTCTGGTACTCGTGACGTCCGTTTTCACACGTACCGGAGACACGGGCACACGTAGACCCATTAACCCCTTCAGCCCCGGGGCACTTTCCGTTTTTGCGTTTTTGTTTTTTGCTCCCCTTCTTCCGAGAGCCCTAACTTTTTTATTTTTCCGTCAATCTTGCCATATGAGGGCTTGTTTTTTGCGGGACAAGTTGTACTTTTAAATGAAACCATAAGTTTTACCATATGGTGTACTGGAAAGCAGCAAAAAAATTCCAAGTGTGGAAAAATTGCAAAAAAAGTGTGATGGCACAATAGTTTTTGGGATGTTTTATTCACGGTGTTCACTATATGGTAAAACTGATGTGTGGGTATGATGCCTGAGGTCGGTGCGAGTTTGTAGACACCAAACATGTATAGGTTTACTTGTATCTAAGGGGTTTAAAAAAATTCACAAGCTTGTCCAATAAAAGTGGCGCACGTTTTGTGCCATTTTCCGAAACACGTAGCGTTCTTATTTTTTGGGATCTATGGCTCAGTGACTGCTTATTTTTTGCGTCTCGAGCTGATGTTTCTAATGGTAGCATTTTTGCGCAGATGCTACGTTTTGATCGCCTGTTATTGCATTTTGCGTAAAACTTGCAGCGACCAAAAAACGTAATTTTGGCGTTTGGAATTTTTTTGCCACTACGCCGTTTACCAATCAGATTAATTGATTTTATATTTTGATAGATCGGTCATTTCTGAACGCGGCGATACCAAATATGTGTATATTTATTTATTTTTTAACCCTTTAATTTTCAATGGGGGGAAAGGGGGGTGATTTGAACTTTTAGGTTTTTTGTTTTTTTTTAAATTTTTTAAAACTTTTTTTTTACTTTTTTTATTTTATTTTACTAGTCCCCCTAGGGGGCTATAGCGATCAGCAATCCGATTGCTGATCGCTATCTGCTGATCACAGCTATACCGCTGTAAACAGCAGAAATAGTCACTTTCTTTCTTCCTCTGCTCCGTGCCGAGGAAGAATGAAAGTGAAACTTCGTAGCACCAGGCGTCATCACATGACCCTGTGCTACGATGGCAACCACCGAACGTCACGTGATCACTCACGTGACGTCTGGAGGGGGCGGCGGTAAGTAAAAAAGATGGCCGCGTGCATATAGATCTCGCTGCCAGACTTTGGCAGCGAGATCTAAGGGGTTAATGTTCCGGGTGGAATGCGATTCCACTCGGAACATGTAGGCACACATGTCAGCTGTTGAAAACAGCTGATATGTGTGCCGATCCACGCCGCCTGCCCGCGGCAGGGGGCGGGGCTTACCGGGACACGATCCATGACGGAAAGATCCGTCCATGGTCGTGAAGGGGTTAAAATCAATGGGTTTGCGCACATGTGCGTGTTTTGTCATGTACCGTCTGTGTGGAGCATATGTGCACTACACACGTAGACAAGTCCGTTTTTCTCCGAAAGCATAGATGTCACACAGACCGCATAGATGTGCTCCGTGTGACATCAGTGTGACATGTACCGGAGAAAACACACGTGTCTGTGAAATCTAATTAATTTCCATACTTGGTTGTCTCCAGCGCTGCTGTCTCTGCCGCTGCTATCACGTGCTTCCGACCCCCGCTTATTATCCTCATCGCATATGCACGGCACAGAGGACCGGAAGCAGCAGCAGCGGGGAGTCGGCAGGGCCAGAGACCGTAGATCACCACCACGGACAGCAACGCCAGGGACAGGTGAGCAGAGAGTTCCTGTGATAACACACGGAGAACACACATGTGCCAAAATCATGGCACACGGAGGACAATACGCACCTTTTACACATCTGTGCAAAATGTGCTTGGTTTTCACGGACGTGTGAAAAAGGCCTTAGAGATTGATTCTTCTGATAGCTGATTTTTTGATCAATGAAGCCCCATTGTCAAAAATCAACCGAATCATGTTCTCCTGAGGTACCGGCGTCTCTGAGGTAAGTACGGTAAATCCTCCCTCCCCTTTTTTACAGTGTTGATAAGCAGTTCTGAGAACATGATCTGGATACCCCCTGTCCTGTCCCCCTGTTGTTTTTCCAAACAATTACAGAGGAGGGAGAATTAATTTACCCCAAAGACGCTGGAACTTCAAGAGAACATGATTAGAGATGAGGGAACCTGAGGTTCGGTTTTCGAACCAAACACCAACTTTACAAAATAGAGTTCGGGTGCTTTACGTGTGAACTCCACTCTTGCGAGCATCGTTGTGTTGGGGTACGCTCAGTGCTCGGGTACACTCTGTGGTCAGTCCTGTGTTAGCTACTTGCAGTGTTTGAACGGCTCACACTGGGGGTAACAACAGCGTCATTGGATGTAGTGTGCAACAAAAAAATTAATTTTGAAAAAGCCCGCCCATGGATGGATGTATATGGTCGGAGACTTAAACTGCCAATCAGTGACTTCGCACCTCCTCGGGCAAGTTCGAATTAGTGAAGGTTCGGTTCGTTTGCTGCCAGCGAGCCGAACTTCCAAAGGTCCGTTCATCTCTAAACATGATCCGGTTGATTGCCCCTTTTGACAAGGGGGCTCCATTGATGAAAAATTATTTTGATGAAACATTAGAACATAGTGAAAATGGATACGGATATATTGGAGCAGATGGGGATTATCCTCATATCACCTACCGGAAGAGTCAATCTCTACGACAAAGGTTTGTTCATTTCCATTACACTCAACCAAAGAATGACTCTACAACGTGGCTCCGAATGAGACCCAATGGCGTTATAAATGTGGTGACTGCGTGGCATGTAGTCATGTACAAGTGGGAAAGACCTTCTGTAGTCAGGTGTTGGGTAAGGAATTTGCCATCAAACAATTCCTTTTGGGTAAATCTAAAGACGTCATCTACAAGACAACATGCGTGTGTGGCAAGGAGTATCTGGGGAGGACCACAGAGAATTGGGGAACATTTGGGGGCTATTCGGAACAGGAGGGACACTGCCATTGTGAAGCATGTAAATTATGAGCATAGGGCTGAGCTTAGGCTATACACTGCATCGTCACTGTTAAAGCGCGGGGCCATGCCCTGCACCACGCCTGCCCTTTAGCTCTGACAGTGCCGGCCGAGGAGGGTTATGCGGCAACCAGAATGCAGTCTCCAGGAAAGATTTTTGGGTTAATAAAGGGGTGAAAGAGGATCTTTCTTTGTATTTTATTTTAAATAAAGGATTTTTGTGGTGTTTGTGTTTAATTCTTTTCACTTATAGATTAGTGATGGGGGGGGGGGGTCTCATAGACACCTGCCATTACCAATCTAGGGCTTATTGTCAGCTGTGAGCGGAGATTAACCCCTTTTGCCACCGCACCAGGGCAATTGGGAAGAGCCAGGTAAAGTGCTGGGGTTGTCGCTTCTAATGGATGCAACAATCCTGGCCGGCTGCAGTCTTATAATTTTAGGCTGGGGGCTCCCAATAACGTGGGTCTCCCCAGCCTGAGAATACCAGCCTCCAGCTGTCTGGCTTTATCTTGGCTGGTTATCAAAATTGAAGGTGACCACACGCTGTTGTTTTTTATTTATTTATACTGTACGCTATAGACCCACAGACCAAGTCTGCGATTGATGATTTCTGGTCAGGAGCTAACAATGCCTCGTCTGTCGCAGCCTCCATCTCCCCTGATGAATCTATTTTGAGGAAACGCATCGGGAAGGAGGGAATTGAGCGATATTTGATATTATTTGGGGTAATGTGTGGCTTTTTTTAAGCCCTCCCATCTTCTATGAGGTAATATCAATATTTTTGGTTGACAGTGAGGAAAGGTGGTAAGAATACACCTCACTGTCTTCCTTCATTGCACTTTACAGCACTTTGAGTATTGGTTTGCATAATTTTGCACGATAATTATATCCTTGTTCATCTATATAGGATCTATGGGTTTGTGATTGGAAGCGTCAGACAGGCTGTCACACAGGTTGGGGGCACTGTCTGACTGCAGCCAATCACAGACGTCGGTGGGCGGGGAAAGCAGTAAATATACCTAATGAGCGGTCCTGGAAGAAGAACGAGCGGCTGCAGAAGAAGTGTACAGCCGCACAGGTTACTCTGTAAGTAAATCGCGCTAGCTTTATCATTTTTTTTCTTCAGTTTTACTGGATTTTTTTTTTTTATTTCCCGAGTGTCAGACTCCCGTGGGTGCCTTTGAACTCGCGGGGGGGGGGTTGGACTTCTGTGAGGAGGGTGGAAGCTGGATGTGGCTCTCGACCCTATCACGGAGCTGGATGTAGCTCTCGACCCTATCCCGGAGCTGGATGTGGCTCTCGACCCTATCCCGGAGCTGGATGTGCGTCTCGACCCTATCCCGGAGCTGGATGTGCCTCCCGACCCTATCCCGGAGCTGGATGTGCCTCCCGACCCTATCCCGGAGCTGGATGTGGCTCTCGACCCTATCCCGGAGCTGGATGTGGCTCTCGACCCTATCCCGGAGCTGGATGTGGCTCTCGACCCTATCCCGGAGCTGGATGTGGCTCTCGACCCTATCCCGGAGCTGGATGTGGCTCTCGACCCTATCCCGGAGCTGGATGTGGCTCTCGACCCTATCCCGGAGCTGGATGTGGCTCTCGACCCTATCCCAGAGCTGGATGTGGCTCTCGACCCTATCCCGGAGCTGGATGTGGCTGTCGACCCTATCCCGGAGCTGGATGTGGCTGTCGACCCTATCCCGGAGCTGGATGTGGCTCTCGACCCTATCCCGGAGCTGGATGTGGCTCTCGACCCTATCCCGGAGCTGGATGTGGCTCTCGACCCTATCCCGGAGCTGGATGTGGCTCTCGACCCTATCCCGGAGCTGGATGCGGCTCTCGACCCTATCCCGGAGCTGGATGCGGCTCTCGACCCTATCCCGGAGCTGGATGCGGCTCTCGACCCTATCCCGGAGCTGGATGCGGCTCTCGACCCTATCCCGGAGCTGGATGCGGCTCTCGACCCTATCCCGGAGCTGGATGCGGCTCTCGACCCTATCCCGGAGCTGGATGCGGCTCTCGACCCTATCCCGGAGCTGGATGCGGCTCTCGACCCTATCCCGGAGCTGGATGCGGCTCTCGACCCTATCCCGGAGCTGGATGTGGCTCTCATGGTCAGAAAGGTTGGGGACCTCTGGTCTAAATGAACAGATGAACTATAATCTCTATCTGAGTATCTAAACGTGATGTCGTTACCTCCAGAATTCCTCCCCATTCCACCCCCACCCTCCTATTTACCCTCCTGTTCGTAATGTTTGCCTCTAAGGTGCAGGTGACATTGGGCCGACCTATATCTAATCTGCCTATAACCTATTATTGGTCAATCACTCGGTATTGAGGAAATACTCTGATGTGTGTGTCCCCGGCCCCAGCTCTGATGTGTGTGTCCCCGGCCCCAGCTCTGATGTGTGTGTCCCCGGCCCCAGCTCTGATGTGTGTGTCCCCGGCCCCAGCTCTGATGTGTGTGTCCCCGGCCCCAGCTCTGATGTGTGTGTCCCCGGCCCCAGCTCTGATGTGTGTGTCCCCGGCCCCAGCTCTGATGTGTGTACACGACTCTAGCTCTGATGTGTGTGTCCCCGGCCCCAGCTCTGATGTGTGTGTACGCGGCTCTAGCTCTGATGTGTGTGTACGCGGCCCCAGCTCTGATGTGTGTGTACGCGGCCCCAGCTCTGATGTGTGTGTACGCGGCCCCAGCTCTGATGTGTGTGTCCCCGGCTCCAGCTCTGATGTGTGTGTACACGGCTCCAGCTCTGATGTGTGTGTACACGGCTCTAGCTCTGATGTGTCTGTACACGGCTCCAGCTCTGATGTGTGTGTACACGGCTCTAGCTCTGATGTGTGTGTACACGGCTCTAGCTCTGATGTGTGTGTACACGGCTCCAGCTCTGATGTGTGTGTACACGGCTCTAGCTCTGATGTGTGTGTACGCGGCCCCAGCTCTGATGTGTGTGTACGCGGCCCCAGCTCTGATGTGTGTGTCCCCGGCTCCAGCTCTGATGTGTGTGTACACGGCTCCAGCTCTGATGTGTGTGTACACGGCTCTAGCTCTGATGTGTCTGTACACGGCTCCAGCTCTGATGTGTGTGTACACGGCTCTAGCTCTGATGTGTGTGTACACGGCTCTAGCTCTGATGTGTGTGTACACGGCTCCAGCTCTGATGTGTGTGTACACGGCTCTAGCTCTGATGTGTGTGTACGCGGCCCCAGCTCTGATGTGTGTGTACGCGGCCCCAGCTCTGATGTGTGTGTACGCGGCCCCAGCTCTGATGTGTGTGTACGCGGCCCCAGCTCTGATGTGTGTGTACGCGGCCCCAGCTCTGATTTGTGTGTACGCGGCCCCAGCTCTGATGTGTGTGTACACGGCTCCAGCTCTGATGTGTGTGTACACGGCTCCAGCTCTGATGTGTGTGTACACGGCTCTAGCTCTGATGTGTGTGTACACGGCTCCAGCTCTGATGTGTGTGTACACGGCTCCAGCTCTGATGTGTGTGTACACGGCCCCAGCTCTGATGTGTGTGTACGCGGCCCCAGCTCTGATGTGTGTGTACACGGCTACAGCTCTGATGTGTGTGTACACGGCTCTAGCTCTGATGTGTGTGTACACGGCTCTAGCTCTGATGTGTGTGTACACGGCTCCAGCTCTGATGTGTGTGTACACGGCTCTAGCTCTGATGTGTGTGTACACGGCTCTAGCTCTGATGTGTGTGTACACGGCCCCAGCTCTGATGTGTGTGTACACGGCCCCAGCTCTGATGTGTGTGTACACGGCCCCAGCTCTGATGTGTGTGTACACGGCCCTAGCTCTGATGTGTGTGTACACGGCTCTAGCTCTGATGTGTGTGTACACGGCTCTAGCTCTGATGTGTGTGTACACGGCTCTAGCTCTGATGTGTGTGTACACGGCCCCAGCTCTGATGTGTGTGTACACGGCTCTAGCTCTGATGTGTGTGTACACGGCCCCAGCTCTGATGTGTGTGTACACGGCTCTAGCTCTGATGTGTGTGTACACGGCCCCAGCTCTGATGTGTGTGTACACGGCCCTAGCTCTGATGTGTGTGTACACGGCCCCAGCTCTGATGTTTGTACACGGCTCTAGCTCTGATGTGTGTGTACACGGCCCTAGCTCTGATGTGTGTGTACACGGCCCCAGCTCTGATGTGTGTGTACACGGCCCCAGCTCTGATGTGTGTGTACACGGCTCTAGCTCTGATGAGTGTGTACACGGCCCCAGCTCTGATGTGTGTGTACACGGCTCTAGCTCTGATGTGTGTGTACACGGCTCTAGCTCTGATGTGTGTGTGTACACGGCTCTAGCTCTGATGTGTCTGTACGCGGCTCCAGCTCTAATGTGTGTGTACGCGGCCCCAGCTCTGATGTGTGTGTACGCGGCCCCAGCTCTGATGTGTGTGTACGCGGCTCCAGCTCTGATGTGTGTGTACGCGGCTCCAGCTCTGATGTGTGTGTACACGGCCCTAGCTCTGATGTGTGTGTACACGGCTCCAGCTCTGATGTGTCTGTACACGGCTCCAGCTCTGATGTGTGTGTACACGGCCCCAGCTCTGATGTGTGTGTACGCGGCCCCAGCTCTGATGTGTGTGTACACGGCTCCAGCTCTGATGTGTGTGTACGCGGCTCCAGCTCTGATGTGTGTGTACGCGGCTCCAGCTCTGATGTGTGTGTACGCGGCTCCAGCTCTGATGTGTGTGTACACGGCCCTAGCTCTGATGTGTGTACACGGCTCCAGCTCTGATGTGTGTGTACACGGATCTAGCTCTGATGTGTGTGTACACGGCCCCAGCTCTGATGTGTCTGTACACGGCTCCAGCTCTGATGTGTCTGTACACGGCTCCAGCTCTGATGTGTGTGTACACGGCTCCAGCTCTGATGTGTGTGTACACGGCTCCAGCTCTGATGTGTCTGTACACGGCCCCAGCTCTGATGTGTCTGTACACGGCCCCAGCTCTGATGTGTCTGTACACGGCCCCAGCTCTGATGTGTCTGTACACGGCTCCAGCTCTGATGTGTGTGTACGCGGCTCCAGCTCTGATGTGTGTGTACGCGGCTCCAGCTCTGATGTGTGTGTACGCGGCTCCAGCTCTGATGTGTGTGTACGCGGCTCCAGCTCTGATGTGTGTGTACACGGCCCTAGCTCTGATGTGTGTGTACACGGCTCCAGCTCTGATGTGTGTGTACACGGCTCCAGCTCTGATGTGTCTGTACACGGCTCCAGCTCTGATGTGTCTGTACACGGCTCCAGCTCTGATGTGTCTGTACACGGCCCCAGCTCTGATGTGTGTGTACACGGCTCTAGCTCTGATGTGTGTGTGTACACGGCCCCAGCTCTGATGTGTCTGTACACGGCTCTAGCTCTGATGTGTGTGTACACGGCCCCAGCTCTGTGCATCCTGTGAGATGGCTGCGCTCAGGACCGTGCACTTCTGTTACTGACCTTCTCATCTTCTGCAGGATTTTCTATAGAATTCGGAATGTTTCTTCCAGGGGGCGGGGCAGTCTGAGAAAGCTAAACTCTGATAGGCTACAAGTTAAACAGGGCATGACAATGGGTGAGCTCAGCGATGATTGGTCCAGCAGTGGCTTCTGTCTGCTACTCTACCAATCAGATGCAAGAATGCAAAGGCTAAGGAGAAAGATAGTTGAGAAATGGGGATCTGCTGTCTCCTGCCAGTCCAGCCTGACATCCCCTGATCCTCCTTACACTGCAGACAGGAGAGGACTACAAGCACCAGCATGCCCCTGACATCACCTGATCCTCCTTATACTGCAGAAAGGAGAGGACTACAAGCACCAGCATGCCCCTGACATCACCTGATCCTCCTTATACTGCAGACAGGAGAGGACTACAAGCACCAGCATGCCCCTGACATCACCTGATCCTCCTTATACTACAGACAGGAGAGGACTACAAGCACCAGCATGCCCCTGACATCACCTGATCCTCCTTATACTACAGACAGGATAGGACTACAAGCACCAGCATGCCCCTGACATCACCTGATCCTCCTTATACTACAGACAGGAGAGGACTACAAGCACCAGCATGCCCCTGACATCACCTGATCCTCCTTATACTACAGACAGGAGAGGACTACAAGCACCAGCATGCCCCTGACATCACCTGATCCTCCTTATACTACAGACAGGAGAGGACTACAAGCACCAGCATGCCCCTGACATCACCTGATCCTCCTTATACTACAGACAGGAGAGGACTACAAGCACCAGCATGCCCCTGACATCACCCGATCCTCCTTATACTACAGACAGGAGAGGACTACAAGCACCAGCATGCCCCTGACATCACCTGATCCTCCTTACACTGCAGACAGGAGAGGACTACAAGCACCAGCATGCCCCTGACATCACCTGATCCTCCTTATACTGCAGACAGGAGAGGACTACAAGCACCAGCATGCCCCTGACATCACCCGATCCTCCGTATACTACAGACAGGAGGGGACTACAAGCACCAGCATGCCCCTGACATCACCTGATCCTCCTTATACTACAGACAGGAGAGGACTACAAGCACCAGCATGCCCCTGACATCACCTGATCCTCCTTACACTACAGTCAGGAGAGGACTACAAGCACCAGCATGCCCCTGACATCACCTGATCCTCCTTACACTGCAGACAGGAGAGGACTACAAGCACCAGCATGCCCCTGAGATCACCCGATCCTCCTTATACTGCAGACAGGAGAGGACTACAAGCACCAGCATGCCCCTGACATCACCTGATCCTCCTTATACTACAGACAGGAGAGGACTACAAGCACCAGCATGCCCCTGACATCACCCGATCCTCCTTACACTGCAGACAGGAGAGGACTACAAGCACCAGCATGCCCCTGACATCACCTGATCCTCCTTATACTACAGACAGGAGAGGACTACAAGCACCAGCATGCCCCTGACATCACCTGATCCTCCTTATACTGCAGACAGGAGAGGACTACAAGCACCAGCATGCCCCTGACATCACCTGATCCTCCTTATACTACAGTCAGGAGAGGACTACAAGCACCAGCATGCCCCTGACATCACCTGATCCTCCTTACACTACACACAGGAGAGGACTACAAGCACCAGCATGCCCCTGACATCACCTGATCCTCCTTATACTACACACAGGAGAGGACTACAAGCACCAGCATGCCCCTGACATCACCTGATCCTCCTTATACTACAGACAGGAGAGGACTACAAGCACCAGCATGCCCCTGACATCACCTGATCCTCCTTATACTGCACACAGGAGAGGACTACAAGCACCAGCATGCCCCTGACATCACCCGATCCTCCTTATACTACAGACAGGAGAGGACTACAAGCACCAGCATGCCCCTGACATCACCTGATCCTCCTTATACTACAGACAGGAGAGGACTACAAGCACCAGCATGCCCCTGACATCACCTGATCCTCCTTATACTGCACACAGGAGAGGACTACAAGCACCAGCATGCCCCTGACATCACCTGATCCTCCTTATACTACAGACAGGAGAGGACTACAAGCACCAGCATGCCCCTGACATCACCTGATCCTCCTTATACTACAGACAGGAGAGGACTACAAGCACCAGCATGCCCCTGACATCACCTGATCCTCCTTATACTGCACACAGGAGAGGACTACAAGCACCAGCATGCCCCTGACATCACCTGATCCTCCTTACACTACAGACAGGAGGGGACTACAAGCACCAGCATGCCCCTGACATCACCTGATCCTCCTTACACTGCAGACAGGAGAGGACTACAAGCACCAGCATGCCCCTGACATCACCTGATCCTCCTTATGCTACAGACAGGAGAGGACTACAAGCACCAGCATGCCCCTGACATCCCCTGATCCTCCTTATACTGCAGACAGGAGAGGACTACAAGCACCAGCATGCCCCTGACATCACCTGATCCTCCTTATACTGCAGACAGGAGAGGACTACAAGCACCAGCATGCCCCTGACATCCCCTGATCCTCCTTATACTACAGACAGGAGAGGACTACAAGCACCAGCATGCCCCTGACATCACCTGATCCTCCTTATACTACAGACAGGAGAGGACTAAAAGCACCAGCATGCCCCTGACATCACCTGATCCTCCTTATACTACAGACAGGAGAGGACTACAAGCACCAGCATGCCCCTAACATCACCTGATCCTCCTTATACTACAGACAGGAGAGGACTACAAGCACCAGCATGCCCCTGAGATCACCTGATCCTCCTTACACTGCAGACAGGAGAGGACTACAAGCACCAGCATGCCCCTGACATCACCTGATCCTCCTTATACTACAGACAGGAGAGGACTACAAGCACCAGCATGCCCCTGACATCACCTGATCCTCCTTATACTACAGACAGGAGAGGACTACAAGCACCAGCATGCCCCTGACATCACCTGATCCTCCTTATACTGCAGACAGGAGAGGACTACAAGCACCAGCATGCCCCTGACATCACCTGATCCTCCTTATACTACAGACAGGAGAGGACTACAAGCACCAGCATGCCCCTGACATCACCTGATCCTCCTTATACTACAGACAGGAGAGGACTACAAGCACCAGCATGCCCCTGACATCACCTGATCCTCCTTATACTGCACACAGGAGAGGACTACAAGCACCAGCATGCCCCTGACATCACCTGATCCTCCTTATACTACAGACAGGAGAGGACTACAAGCACCAGCATGCCCCTGACATCACCTGATCCTCATACTACAGACAGGAGAGGACTACAAGCACCAGCATGCCCCTGACATCACCTGATCCTCCTTATACTACAGACAGGAGAGGACTACAAGCACCAGCATGCCCCTGACATCCCCTGATCCTCCTTATACTGCAGACAGGAGAGGACTACAAGCACCAGCATGCCCCTGACATCACCTGATCCTCATACTACAGACAGGAGAGGACTACAAGCACCAGCATGCCCCTGACATCACCTGATCCTCCTTATACTACAGACAGGAGAGGACTACAAGCACCAGCATGCCCCTGACATCACCTGATCCTCCTTACACTGCAGACAGGAGAGGACTACAAGCACCAGCATGCCCCTGACATCACCTGATCCTCCTTACACTGCAGACAGGAGAGGACTACAAGCACCAGCATGCCCCTGACATCCCCTGATCCTCCTTATACTACAGACAGGAGAGGACTACAAGCACCAGCATGCCCCTGACATCACCTGATCCTCCTTATACTGCAGACAGGAGAGGACTACAAGCACCAGCATGCCCCTGACATCACCTGATCCTCCTTATACTACAGACAGGAGAGGACTACAAGCACCAGCATGCCCCTGACATCACCTTATCCTCCTTATACTGCAGACAGGAGAGGACTACAAGCACCAGCATGCCCCTGACATCACCTGATCCTCCTTATACTACAGACAGGAGAGGACTACAAGCACCAGCATGCCCCTGACATCACCCGATCCTCCTTATACTACAGACAGGAGAGGACTACAAGCACCAGCATGCCCCTGACATCACCCGATCCTCCTTATACTACAGACAGGAGAGGACTACAAGCACCAGCATGCCCCTGACATCACCCGATCCTCCTTATACTACAGACAGGAGAGGACTACAAGCACCAGCATGCCCCTGACATCACCTGATCCTCCTTACACTGCAGACAGGAGAGGACTACAAGCACCAGCATGCCCCTGACATCACCTTATCCTCCTTATACTGCAGACAGGAGAGGACTACAAGCACCAGCATGCCCCTGACATCACCTGATCCTCCTTATACTACAGACAGGAGAGGACTACAAGCACCAGCATGCCCCTGACATCACCTGATCCTCCTTACACTGCAGACAGGAGAGGACTACAAGCACCAGCATGCCCCTGACATCACCTGATCCTCCTTATACTACAGACAGGAGAGGACTACAAGCACCAGCATGCCCCTGACATCACCTGATCCTCCTTATACTACAGACAGGAGAGGACTACAAGCACCAGCATGCCCCTGACATCACCTGATCCTCCTTATACTACACACAGGAGAGGACTACAAGCACCAGCATGCCCCTGACATCACCTGATCCTCCTTATACTACACACAGGAGAGGACTACAAGCACCAGCATGCCCCTGACATCACCTGATCCTCCTTATACTACAGACAGGAGAGGACTACAAGCACCAGCATGCCCCTGACATCACCTGATCCTCCTTATACTGCAGACAGGAGAGGACTACAAGCACCAGCATGCCCCTGACATCACCTGATCCTCCTTACACTGCAGAAAGGAGAGGACTACAAGCACCAGCATGCCCCTGACATCACCTGATCCTCCTTATACTGCACACAGGAGAGGACTACAAGCACCAGCATGCCCCTGACATCACCTGATCCTCCTTATACTGCAAACAGGAGAGGACTACAAGCACCAGCATGCCCCTGACATCACCTGATCCTCCTTATACTACAGACAGGAGAGGACTACAAGCACCAGCATGCCCCTGACATCCCCTGATCCTCCTTATACTGCAGACAGGAGAGGACTACAAGCACCAGCATGCCCCTGACATCACCTGATCCTCCTTATACTGCAGACAGGAGAGGACTACAAGCACCAGCATGCCCCTGACATCACCTGATCCTCCTTATACTGCAGACAGGAGAGGACTACAAGCACCAGCATGCCCCTGACATCACCTGATCCTCCTTATACTACAGACAGGAGAGGACTACAAGCACCAGCATGCCCCTGACATCCCCTGATCCTCCTTATACTGCAGACAGGAGAGGACTACAAGCACCAGCATGCCCCTGACATCACCTGATCCTCCTTATACTACAGACAGGAGAGGACTACAAGCACCAGCATGCCCCTGACATCACCCGATCCTCCTTATACTACAGACAGGAGAGGACTACAAGCACCAGCATGCCCCTGACATCACCTTATCCTCCTTATACTACAGACAGGAGAGGACTACAAGCACCAGCATGCCCCTGACATCACCTGATCCTCCTTATACTACACACAGGAGAGGACTACAAGCACCAGCATGCCCCTGACATCACCTGATCCTCCTTATACTACAGACAGGAGAGGACTACAAGCACCAGCATGCCCCTGACATCACCTGATCCTCCTTATACTACAGACAGGAGAGGACTACAAGCACCAGCATGCCCCTGACATCACCTGATCCTCCTTATACTGCAGACAGGAGAGGACTACAAGCACCAGCATGCCCCTGACATCACCTGATCCTCCTTATACTACAGACAGGAGAGGACTACAAGCACCAGCATGCCCCTGACATCACCTGATCATCCTTATACTGCACACAGGAGAGGACTACAAGCACCAGCATGCCCCTGACATCCCCTGATCCTCCTTATACTACAGACAGGAGAGGACTACAAGCACCAGCATGCCCCTGACATCACCTGATCCTCCTTATACTGCACACAGGAGAGGACTACAAGCACCAGCATGCCCCTGACATCACCTGATCCTCCTTATACTGCACACAGGAGAGGACTACAAGCACCAGCATGCCCCTGACATCCCCTGATCCTCCTTATACTACAGACAGGAGAGGACTACAAGCACCAGCATGCCCCTGACATCCCCTGATCCTCCTTATACTGCAGACAGGAGAGGACTACAAGCACCAGCATGCCCCTGACATCACCTGATCCTCCTTATACTACAGTCAGGAGAGGACTACAAGCACCAGCATGCCCCCGACATCACCTGATCCTCCTTACACTACAGACAGGAGAGGACTACAAGCACCAGCATGCCCCTGACATCACCTGATCCTCCTTATACTACAGTCAGGAGAGGACTACAAGCACCAGCATGCCCCTGACATCACCTGATCCTCCTTATACTACAGACAGGAGAGGACTACAAGCACCAGCATGCCCCTGACATCCCCTGATCCTCCTTATACTGCAGACATGAGAGGACTACAAGCACCAGCATGCCCCTGACATCACCTGATCCTCCTTATACTACAGACAGGAGAGGACTACAAGCACCAGCATGCCCCTGACATCACCTGATCCTCCTTATACTACAGTCAGGAGAGGACTACAAGCACCAGCATGCCCCTGACATCACCTGATCCTCCTTATACTGCAGACAGGAGAGGACTACAAGCACCAGCATGCCCCTGACATCACCTGATCCTCCTTATACTGCAGACAGGAGAGGACTACAAGCACCAGCATGCCCCTGACATCCCCTGATCCTCCTTATACTACAGACAGGAGAGGACTACAAGCACCAGCATGCCCCTGACATCACCTGATCCTCCTTATACTACAGACAGGAGAGGACTACAAGCACCAGCATGCCCCTGACATCACCTGATCCTCATTACACTACAGACAGGAGAGGACTACAAGCACCAGCATGCCCCTGACATCACCTGATCCTCCTTATACTACAGACAGGAGAGGACTACAAGCACCAGCATGCCCCTGACATCACCTGATCCTCCTTATACTGCAGACAGGAGAGGACTACAAGCACCAGCATGCCCCTGACATCACCTGATCCTCCTTATACTACAGACAGGAGAGGACTACAAGCACCAGCATGCCCCTGACATCACCTGATCCTCCTTATACTGCAGACAGGAGAGGACTACAAGCACCAGCATGCCCCTGACATCACCTGATCCTTCTTATACTACAGACAGGAGAGGACTACAAGCACCAGCATGCCCCTGACATCACCTGATCCTCCTTATACTACAGACAGGAGAGGACTACAAGCACCAGCATGCCCCTGACATCACCTGATCCTCCTTATACTACAGACAGGAGAGGACTACAAGCACCAGCATGCCCCTGACATCACCTGATCCTCATTACACTACAGACAGGAGAGGACTACAAGCACCAGCATGCCCCTGACATCACCCGATCCTCCTTATACTGCACACAGGAGAGGACTACAAGCACCAGCATGCCCCTGACATCCCCTGATCCTCATACTACAGACAGGAGAGGACTACAAGCACCAGCATGCCCCTGACATCACCTGATCCTCCTTATACTGCACACAGGAGAGGACTACAAGCACCAGCATGCCCCTGACATCCCCTGATCCTCATACTACAGACAGGAGAGGACTACAAGCACCAGCATGCCCCTGACATCACCTGATCCTCCTTATACTACAGACAGGAGAGGACTACAAGCACCAGCATGCCCCTGACATCACCTGATCCTCCTTATACTACAGACAGGAGAGGACTACAAGCACCAGCATGCCCCTGACATCACCTGATCCTCCTTATACTACAGACAGGAGAGGACTACAAGCACCAGCATGCCCCTGACATCCCCTGATCCTCCTTATACTACAGACAGGAGAGGACTACAAGCACCAGCATGCCCCTGACATCCCCTGACCCTCCTTATACTGCACACAGGAGAGGACTACAAGCACCAGCATGCCCCTGACATCATCACCTGATCCTCCTTATACTGCACACAGGAGAGGACTACAAGCACCAGCATGCCCCTGACATCACCTGATCCTCCTTATACTGCAGACAGGAGAGGACTACAAGCACCAGCATGCCCCTGACATCACCTGATCCTCCTTATACTACACACAGGAGAGGACTACAAGCACCAGCATGCCCCTGACATCACCTGATCCTCCTTATACTACAGACAGGAGAGGACTACAAGCACCAGCATGCCCCTGACATCACCTGATCCTCCTTATACTACAGACAGGAGAGGACTACAAGCACCAGCATGCCCCTGACATCACCTGATCCTCCTTATACTACAGACAGGAGAGGACTACAAGCACCAGCATGCCCCTGACATCACCTGATCCTCATTACACTACAGACAGGAGAGGACTACAAGCACCAGCATGCCCCTGACATCACCTGATCCTCCTTATACTACAGACAGGAGAGGACTACAAGCACCAGCATGCCCCTGACATCACCTGATCCTCCTTATACTGCAGACAGGAGAGGACTACAAGCACCAGCATGCCCCTGACATCACCTGATCCTCCTTACACTGCAGACAGGAGAGGACTACAAGCACCAGCATGCCCCTGACATCACCTGATCCTCCTTATACTACAGACAGGAGAGGACTACAAGCACCAGCATGCCCCTGACATCCCCTGATCCTCCTTACACTGCACACAGGAGAGGACTACAAGCACCAGCATGCCCCTGACATCACCTGATCCTCCTTATACTACAGACAGGAGAGGACTACAAGCACCAGCATGCCCCTGACATCACCTGATCCTCCTTATACTACAGACAGGAGAGGACTACAAGCACCAGCATGCCCCTGACATCACCTGATCCTCCTTATACTGCAGACAGGAGAGGACTACAAGCACCAGCATGCCCCTGACATCACCTGATCCTCCTTACACTGCAGACAGGAGAGGACTACAAGCACCAGCATGCCCCTGACATCACCTGATCCTCCTTATACTACAGACAGGAGAGGACTACAAGCACCAGCATGCCCCTGACATCACCTGATCCTCCTTATACTACAGACAGGAGAGGACTACAAGCACCAGCATGCCCCTGACATCACCTGATCCTCCTTATACTGCAGACAGGAGAGGACTACAAGCACCAGCATGCCCCTGACATCACCCGATCCTCCTTATACTACAGACAGGAGAGGACTACAAGCACCAGCATGCCCCTGACATCACCCGATCCTCCTTACACTGCAGACAGGAGAGGACTACAAGCACCAGCATGCCCCTGACATCACCTGATCCTCCTTATACTGCAGACAGGAGAGGACTACAAGCACCAGCATGCCCCTGACATCACCTGATCATCCTTATACTGCACACAGGAGAGGACTACAAGCACCAGCATGCCCCTGACATCACCTGATTCTCCTTATACTGCAGACAGGAGAGGACTACAAGCACCAGCATGCCCCTGACATCACCTGATCCTCCTTATACTACAGACAGGAGAGGACTACAAGCACCAGCATGCCCCTGACATCACCTGATCCTCCTTATACTACAGACAGGAGAGGACTACAAGCACCAGCATGCCCCTGACATCACCTGATCCTCCTTATACTGCAGACAGGAGAGGACTACAAGCACCAGCATGCCCCTGACATCACCTGATCCTCCTTATACTACAGACAGGAGAGGACTACAAGCACCAGCATGCCCCTGACATCACCTGATCCTCCTTATACTACACACAGGAGAGGACTACAAGCACCAGCATGCCCCTGACATCACCTGATCCTCCTTATACTGCAGACAGGAGAGGACTACAAGCACCAGCATGCCCCTGATATCACCTGATCCTCCTTACACTGCAGACAGGAGAGGACTACAAGCACCAGCATGCCCCTGATATCACCTGATCCTCCTTACACTGCAGACAGGAGAGGACTACAAGCACCAGCATGCCCCTGACATCACCCGATCCTCCTTATACTACAGACAGGAGAGGACTACAAGCACCAGCATGCCCCTGACATCACCTGATCCTCCTTATACTGCAGACAGGAGAGGACTACAAGCACCAGCATGCCCCTGACATCACCTGATCCTCCTTATGCTACAGACAGGAGAGGACTACAAGCACCAGCATGCCCCTGAGATCACCTGATCCTCCTTATACTGCAGACAGGAGAGGACTACAAGCACCAGCATGCCCCTGAGATCACCTGATCCTCCTTATACTACAGACAGGAGAGGACTACAAGCACCAGCATGCCCCTGACATCACCTGATCCTCCTTATGCTACAGACAGGAGAGGACTACAAGCACCAGCATGCCCCTGAGATCACCTGATCCTCCTTATACTGCAGACAGGAGAGGACTACAAGCACCAGCATGCCCCTGACATCACCTGATCCTCCTTATACTACAGACAGGAGAGGACTACAAGCACCAGCATGCCCCTGACATCACCTGATCCTCCTTACACTGCACACAGGAGAGGACTACAAGCACCAGCATGCCCCTGACATCACCTGATCCTCCTTATACTACAGACAGGAGAGGACTACAAGCACCAGCATGCCCCTGACATCACCTGATCCTCCTTACACTGCAGACAGGAGAGGACTACAAGCACCAGCATGCCCCTGACATCACCTGATCCTCATACTACAGACAGGAGAGGACTACAAGCACCAGCATGCCCCTGACATCACCTGATCCTCCTTATACTATAGACAGGAGAGGACTACAAGCACCAGCATGCCCCTGACATCACCTGATCCTCCTTATACTACACACAGGAGAGGACTACAAGCACCAGCATGCCCCTGACATCACCTGATCCTCCTTACACTGCAGACAGGAGAGGACTACAAGCACCAGCATGCCCCTGACATCCCCTGATCCTCCTTATACTACAGACAGGAGAGGACTACAAGCACCAGCATGCCCCTGACATCACCTGATCCTCCTTATACTACACACAGGAGAGGACTACAAGCACCAGCATGCCCCTGACATCACCTGATCCTCCTTACACTGCAGACAGGAGAGGACTACAAGCACCAGCATGCCCCTGACATCCCCTGATCCTCCTTATACTACAGACAGGAGAGGACTACAAGCACCAGCATGCCCCTGACATCACCTGATCCTCCTTATACTACAGACAGGAGAGAACTACAAGCACCAGCATGCCCCTGACATCACCTGATCCTCCTTATACTACAGACAGGAGAGAACTACAAGCACCAGCATGCCCCTGACTTCACCCGATGCTCCTTATACTGCAAACAGGAGAGGACTACAAGCACCAGCATGCCCCTGACATCACCCGATCCTCCTTATACTGCAGACAGGAGAGGACTACAAGCACCAGCATGCCCCTGACATCACCTGATCCTCCTTATACTGCACACAGGAAAGGACTACAAGCACCAGCATGCCCCTGACATCACCTGATCCTCCTTATACTGCACACAGGAGAGGACTACAAGCACCAGCATGCCCCTGACATCACCTGATCCTCCTTATACTACAGACAGGAGAGGACTACAAGCACCAGCATGCCCCTGACATCACCTGATCCTCCTTATACTGCAGACAGGAGAGGACTACAAGCACCAGCATGCCCCTGACATCACCTGATCCTCCTTACACTGCAGACAGGAGAGGACTACAAGCACCAGCATGCCCCTGACATCACCTGATCCTCCTTATACTACAGACAGGAGAGGACTACAAGCACCAGCATGCCCCTGACATCACCTGATCCTCCTTATACTACAGACAGGAGAGGACTACAAGCACCAGCATGCCCCTGACATCACCTGATCCTCCTTATACTGCAGACAGGAGAGGACTACAAGCACCAGCATGCCCCTGACATCACCTGATCCTCCTTATACTACAGACAGGAGAGGACTACAAGCACCAGCATGCCCCTGACATCACCTGATCCTCCTTATACTACACACAGGAGAGGACTACAAGCACCAGCATGCCCCTGACATCACCCGATCCTCCTTATACTACAGACAGGAGAGGACTACAAGCACCAGCATGCCCCTGACATCACCTGATCCTCCTTATACTACAGACAGGAGAGGACTACAAGCACCAGCATGCCCCTGACATCACCTGATCCTCCTTATACTGCACACAGGAGAGGACTACAAGCACCAGCATGCCCCTGACATCACCTGATCCTCCTTATACTACAGACAGGAGAGGACTACAAGCACCAGCATGCCCCTGACATCACCTGATCCTCCTTACACTACAGACAGGAGAGGACTACAAGCACCAGCATGCCCCTGACATCACCTTATCCTCCTTATACTGCAGACAGGAGAGGACTACAAGCACCAGCATGCCCCTGACATCACCTGATCCTCCTTATACTACAGACAGGAGAGGACTACAAGCACCAGCATGCCCCTGACATCACCTGATCCTCCTTACACTACAGACAGGAGAGGACTACAAGCACCAGCATGCCCCTGACATCACCTGATCCTCCTTACACTACAGACAGGAGAGGACTACAAGCACCAGCATGCCCCTGACATCACCTGATCCTCCTTATACTACACACAGGAGAGGACTACAAGCACCAGCATGCCCCTGACATCACCTGATCCTCCTTATACTACAGACAGGAGAGGACTACAAGCACCAGCATGCCCCTGACATCACCTGATCCTCCTTATACTACAGACAGGAGAGGACTACAAGCACCAGCATGCCCCTGACATCACCTGATCCTCATACTACAGACAGGAGAGGACTACAAGCACCAGCATGCCCCTGACATCCCCTGATCCTCCTTATACTACACACAGGAGAGGACTACAAGCACCAGCATGCCCCTGACATCACCTGATCCTCCTTACACTGCAGACAGGAGAGGACTACAAGCACCAGCATGCCCCTGACATCACCTGATCCTCATACTACAGACAGGAGAGGACTACAAGCACCAGCATGCCCCTGACATCCCCTGATCCTCCTTATACTACACACAGGAGAGGACTACAAGCACCAGCATGCCCCTGACATCACCTGATCCTCCTTATACTGCGCACAGGAGAGGACTACAAGCACCAGCATGCCCCTGACATCACCTGATCCTCCTTATACTGCAGACAGGAGAGGACTACAAGCACCAGCATGCCCCTGACATCACCTGATCCTTCTTATACTACAGACAGGAGAGGACTACAAGCACCAGCATGCCCCTGACATCACCTGATCCTCCTTATACTACAGACAGGAGAGGACTACAAGCACCAGCATGCCCCTGACATCACCTGATCCTCCTTATACTACACACAGGAGAGGACTACAAGCACCAGCATGCCCCTGACATCACCTGATCCTCCTTACACTGCAGACAGGAGAGGACTACAAGCACCAGCATGCCCCTGACATCCCCTGATCCTCCTTATACTACAGACAGGAGAGGACTACAAGCACCAGCATGCCCCTGACATCACCTTATCCTCCTTATACTGCAGACAGGAGAGGACTACAAGCACCAGCATGCCCCTGACATCACCTGATCCTCCTTATACTACAGACAGGAGAGGACTACAAGCACCAGCATGCCCCTGACATCACCTGATCCTCCTTACACTACAGACAGGAGAGGACTACAAGCACCAGCATGCCCCTGACATCACCTGATCCTCCTTACACTACAGACAGGAGAGGACTACAAGCACCAGCATGCCCCTGACATCACCTGATCCTCCTTATACTGCAGACAGGAGAGGACTACAAGCACCAGCATGCCCCTGACATCACCTGATCCTCCTTATACTGCAGAAAGGAGAGGACTACAAGCACCAGCATGCCCCTGACATCACCTGATCCTCCTTATACTACAGACAGGAGAGGACTACAAGCACCAGCATGCCCCTGACATCACCTGATCCTCCTTATACTGCAGACAGGAGAGGACTACAAGCACCAGCATGCCCCTGACATCACCCGATCCTCCTTATACTACAGACAGGAGAGGACTACAAGCACCAGCATGCCCCTGACATCACCTTATCCTCCTTATACGACAGGAGAGGACTACAAGCACCAGCATGCCCCTGACATCACCTGATCCTCCTTATACTACAGACAGGAGAGGACTACAAGCACCAGCATGCCCCTGACATCACCTGATCCTCCTTATACTACAGACAGGAGAGGACTACAAGCACCAGCATGCCCCTGACATCACCTGATCCTCCTTATACTACAGACAGGAGAGGACTACAAGCACCAGCATGCCCCTGACATCACCTGATCCTCCTTATACTACACACAGGAGAGGACTACAAGCACCAGCATGCCCCTGACATCACCTGATCATCCTTATACTGCACACAGGAGAGGACTACAAGCACCAGCATGCCCCTGACATCCCCTGATCCTCCTTATACTACAGACAGGAGAGGACTACAAGCACCAGCATGCCCCTGACATCACCTGATCCTCCTTATACTACACACAGGAGAGGACTACAAGCACCAGCATGCCCCTGACATCACCCGATCCTCCTTATACTGCACACAGGAGAGGACTACAAGCACCAGCATGCCCCTGACATCCCCTGATCCTCCTTATACTACACACAGGAGAGGACTACAAGCACCAGCATGCCCCTGACATCACCCGATCCTCCTTATACTGCACACAGGAGAGGACTACAAGCACCAGCATGCCCCTGACATCACCTGATCCTCCTTATACTACAGACAGGAGAGGACTACAAGCACCAGCATGCCCCTGACATCACCTGATCCTCCTTATACTGCAGACAGGAGAGGACTACAAGCACCAGCATGCCCCTGACATCCCCTGATCCTCCTTATACTGCAGACAGGAGAGGACTACAAGCACCAGCATGCCCCTGACATCACCTGATCCTCCTTATACTGCACACAGGAGAGGACTACAAGCACCAGCATGCCCCTGACATCACCTGATCCTCCTTACACTACAGACAGGAGAGGACTACAAGCACCAGCATGCCCCTGACATCCCCTGATCCTCCTTATACTGCAGACAGGAGAGGACTACAAGCACCAGCATGCCCCTGACATCACCTGATCCTCCTTATACTGCACACAGGAGAGGACTACAAGCACCAGCATGCCCCTGACATCACCTGATCCTCCTTATACTGCAGACAGGAGAGGACTACAAGCACCAGCATGCCCCTGACATCACCTGATCCTCCTTATACTACAGACAGGAGAGGACTACAAGCACCAGCATGACCCTGACATCACCTGATCCTCCTTATACTGCACACAGGAGAGGACTACAAGCACCAGCATGCCCCTGACATCACCTGATCCTCCTTATACTACAGACAGGAGAGGACTACAAGCACCAGCATGCCCCTGACATCACCTGATCCTCCTTATACTACAGTCAGGAGAGGACTACAAGCACCAGCATGCCCCTGACATCACCTGATCCTCCTTATACTACAGACAGGAGAGGACTACAAGCACCAGCATGCCCCTGACATCACCTGATCCTCCTTACACTGCACACAGGAGAGGACTACAAGCACCAGCATGCCCCTGACATCACCTGATCCTCCTTATACTACAGACAGGAGAGGACTACAAGCACCAGCATGCCCCTGACATCCCCTGATCCTCCTTATACTACAGACAGGAGAGGACTACAAGCACCAGCATGCCCCTGACATCACCTGATCCTCCTTATACTGCAGACAGGAGAGGACTACAAGCACCAGCATGCCCCTGACATCACCTGATCCTCCTTATACTACAGTCAGGAGAGGACTACAAGCACCAGCATGCCCCTGACATCACCTGATCCTCCTTATACTACAGTCAGGAGAGGACTACAAGCACCAGCATGCCCCTGACATCACCTGATCCTCCTTATACTACAGTCAGGAGAGGACTACAAGCACCAGCATGCCCCTGACATCACCTGATCCTCCTTATACTACAGACAGGAGAGGACTACAAGCACCAGCATGCCCCTGACATCACCTGATCCTCCTTATACTACAGTCAGGAGAGGACTACAAGCACCAGCATGCCCCTGACATCACCTGATCCTCCTTACACTGCAGACAGGAGAGGACTACAAGCACCAGCATGCCCCTGACATCACCTGATCCTCCTTATACTACAGTCAGGAGAGGACTACAAGCACCAGCATGCCCCTGACATCCCCTGATCCTCCTTACACTGCAGACAGGAGAGGACTACAAGCACCAGCATGCCCCTGACATCACCTGATCCTCCTTATACTACAGACAGGAGAGGACTACAAGCACCAGCATGCCCCTGACATCACCTGATCCTCCTTATACTACAGTCAGGAGAGGACTACAAGCACCAGCATGCCCCTGACATCACCTGATCCTCCTTACACTGCAGACAGGAGAGGACTACAAGCACCAGCATGCCCCTGACATCACCTGATCCTCCTTATACTGCAGACAGGAGAGGACTACAAGCACCAGCATGCCCCTGACATCACCTGATCCTCCTTATACTACAGACAGGAGAGGACTACAAGCACCAGCATGCCCCTGACATCACCTGATCCTCCTTATACTACAGACAGGAGAGGACTACAAGCACCAGCATGCCCCTGACATCACCTGATCCTCCTTATACTACAGTCAGGAGAGGACTACAAGCACCAGCATGCCCCTGACATCACCTGATCCTCCTTATACTACAGTCAGGAGAGGACTACAAGCACCAGCATGCCCCTGACATCACCTGATCCTCCTTACACTGCAGACAGGAGAGGACTACAAGCACCAGCATGCCCCTGACATCACCTGATCCTCCTTATACTACAGTCAGGAGAGGACTACAAGCACCAGCATGCCCCTGACATCCCCTGATCCTCCTTACACTGCAGACAGGAGAGGACTACAAGCACCAGCATGCCCCTGACATCACCTGATCCTCCTTATACTACAGACAGGAGAGGACTACAAGCACCAGCATGCCCCTGACATCACCTGATCCTCCTTATACTGCACACAGGAGAGGACTACAAGCACCAGCATGCCCCTGACATCACCTGATCCTCCTTACACTGCAGACAGGAGAGGACTACAAGCACCAGCATGCCCCTGACATCACCTGATCCTCCTTATACTGCAGACAGGAGAGGACTACAAGCACCAGCATGCCCCTGACATCACCTGATCCTCCTTATACTACAGACAGGAGAGGACTACAAGCACCAGCATGCCCCTGACATCACCTGATCCTCCTTATACTACAGACAGGAGAGGACTACAAGCACCAGCATGCCCCTGACATTACCTGATCCTCCTTATACTGCAGACAGGAGAGGACTACAAGCACCAGCATGCCCCTGACATCACCCGATCCTCCTTATACTGCAGACAGGAGAGGACTACAAGCACCAGCATGCCCCTGACATCACCTGATCCTCCTTATACTGCAGACAGGAGAGGACTACAAGCACCAGCATGCCCCTGACATCACCTGATCCTCCTTATACTACAGACAGGAGAGGACTACAAGCACCAGCATGCCCCTGACATCACCTGATCCTCCTTATACTACAGACAGGAGAGGACTACAAGCACCAGCATGCCCCTGACATCACCCGATCCTCCTTATACTGCAGACAGGAGAGGACTACAAGCACCAGCATGCCCCTGACATCACCTGATCCTCCTTATACTGCACACAGGAGAGGACTACAAGCACCAGCATGCCCCTGACATCACCTGATCCTCCTTATACTACAGACAGGAGAGGACTACAAGCACCAGCATGCCCCTGACATCACCCGATCCTCCTTATACTACAGACAGGAGAGGACTACAAGCACCAGCATGCCCCTGACATCACCCGATCCACCTTATACTGCAGACAGGAGAGGACTACAAGCACCAGCATGCCCCTGACATCACCTGATCCTCCTTATACTACAGACAGGAGAGGACTACAAGCACCAGCATGCCCCTGACATCACCTGATCCTCCTTATACTGCAGACAGGAGAGGACTACAAGCACCAGCATGCCCCTGACATCACCTGATCCTCCTTATACTGCAGACAGGAGAGGACTACAAGCACCAGCATGCCCCTGACATCACCTGATCCTCCTTATACTACAGTCAGGAGAGGACTACAAGCACCAGCATGCCCCTGACATCACCTGATCCTCCTTATACTGCAGACAGGAGAGGACTACAAGCACCAGCATGCCCCTGACATCACCCGATCCTCCTTATACTGCAGACAGGAGAGGACTACAAGCACCAGCATGCCCCTGACATCACCTGATCCTCCTTATACTGCAGACAGGAGAGGACTACATGCACCAGCATGCCCCTGACATCACCTGATCCTCCTTATACTACAGACAGGAGAGGACTACAAGCACCAGCATGCCCCTGACATCACCTGATCCTCCTTATACTACAGACAGGAGAGGACTACAAGCACCAGCATGCCCCTGACATCACCCGATCCTCCTTATACTGCAGACAGGAGAGGACTACAAGCACCAGCATGCCCCTGACATCACCTGATCCTCCTTATACTGCACACAGGAGAGGACTACAAGCACCAGCATGCCCCTGACATCACCTGATCCTCCTTATACTACAGACAGGAGAGGACTACAAGCACCAGCATGCCCCTGACATCACCCGATCCACCTTATACTGCAGACAGGAGAGGACTACAAGCACCAGCATGCCCCTGACATCACCTGATCCTCCTTATACTACAGACAGGAGAGGACTACAAGCACCAGCATGCCCCTGACATCACCTGATCCTCCTTATACTGCAGACAGGAGAGGACTACAAGCACCAGCATGCCCCTGACATCACCTGATCCTCCTTACACTACAGACAGGAGAGGACTACAAGCACCAGCATGCCCCTGACATCACCTGATCCTCCTTACACTGCAGACAGGAGAGGACTACAAGCACCAGCATGCCCCTGACATCACCTGATCCTCCTTATACTACAGTCAGGAGAGGACTACAAGCACCAGCATGCCCCTGACATCCCCTGATCCTCCTTACACTGCAGACAGGAGAGGACTACAAGCACCAGCATGCCCCTGACATCACCTGATCCTCCTTATACTACAGACAGGAGAGGACTACAAGCACCAGCATGCCCCTGACATCACCTGATCCTCCTTATACTGCAGACAGGAGAGGACTACAAGCACCAGCATGCCCCTGACATCACCTGATCCTCCTTATACTGCAGACAGGAGAGGACTACAAGCACCAGCATGCCCCTGACATCACCTGATCCTCCTTATACTACAGTCAGGAGAGGACTACAAGCACCAGCATGCCCCTGACATCACCTGATCCTCCTTATACTGCAGACAGGAGAGGACTACAAGCACCAGCATGCCCCTGACATCACCTGATCCTCCTTACACTGCAGACAGGAGAGTACTACAAGCACCAGCATGAACCTGACATCACCCGATCCTCCTTATACTACACACAGGAGAGGACTACAAGCACCAGCATGCCCCTGACATCACCCGATCCTCCTTATACTACAGACAGGAGAGGACTACAAGCACCAGCATGCCCCTGACATCACCCGATCCTCCTTATACTACACACAGGAGAGGACTACAAGCACCAGCATGCCCCTGACATCACCTGATTCTGCTGCATGTGTCGCTCTGGTATGTTTGTAACTGACCCCTCCATGACCTACCACCCCCCATCCCCCCTTTTTTTCTGACCCCCTTGTTTACTCTACCTGTGGTATCCCACATCTGGGCCCAGCTTTGAGTTAAGTAATCAGGATGAGTAGCGGCCCCTCCCTTCTGTGACACGCCTGAGTGTACGGCTAACAATATATATTTGGCCTATGCTCTCGGCTGAGGCGTGTGCAGCTATAAGAGTACTACAATGAATTAGACCAGAATTGGACCACAAGGTAACAGGATCCATAGTCACTGTACACAATGTCTGTTTCTCTTCACCCTATAATACTTCACTTACTACTAAACCCACAGTAATGAACTAGCCATCTCTCCCTCCATCCTCCCCACCCATCTCTCCCTCCATCCTCCCCACCCATCTCTCCCTCCATCCTCCCCACCCATCTCTCCCTCCATCCTCCCCACCCATCGTACCCTCCATCCTCCCCACCCATCTCTCCCTCCATCCTCCCCACCCATCTCTCCCTCCATCCTCCCCACCCATCTCTCCCTCCATCCTCCCCACCCATCTCTCCCTCCATCCTCCCCACGCATCTCTCCCTCCATCCTCCCCACCCATCGTACCCTCCATCCTCCCCACCCATCTCTCCCTCCATCCTCCCCACGCATCTCTCCCTCCATCCTCCCCACCCATCTCTCCCTCCATCTCTCCCTCCATCTCTCCCTCCATCTCTCCCTCCATCTCTCCCTCCATCCTCCCCACCCATCTCTCCCTCCATCCTCCCCACCCATCTCTCCCTCCATCCTCCCCACGCATCTCTCCCTCCATCCTCCCCACCCATCTCTCCCTCCATCCTCCCCACCCATCTCTCCCTCCATCCTCCCCACGCATCTCTCCCTCCATCCTCCCCACCAATCTCTCCCTCCATCCTCCCCACCCATCTCTCCCTCCATCCTCCCCACCCATCTCTCCCTCCATCCTCCCCACCCATCTCTCCCTCCATCCTCCCCACCCATCTCTCCCTCCATCCTCCCCACCCATCTCTCCCTCCATCCTCCCCACGCATCTCTCCCTCCATCCTCCCCACGCATCTCTCCCTCCATCCTCCCCACGCATCTCTCCCTCCATCCTCCCCACGCATCTCTCCCTCCATCCTCCCCACACATCTCTCCCTCCATCCTCCCCACGCATCTCTCCCTCCATCCTCCCCACCCATCTCTCCCTCCATCTCTCCCTCCATCTCTCCCTCCATCTCTCCCTCCATCTCTCCCTCCATCCTCCCCACCCATCTCTCCCTCCATCCTCCCCACCCATCTTTCCCTCCATCCTCCCCACCCATCTCTCCCTCCATCCTCCCCACCCATCTCTCCCTCCATCCTCCCCACCCATCTCTCCCTCCATCCTCCCCACGCATCTCTCCCTCCATCCTCCCCACCCATCTCTCCCTCCATCTCTCCCTCCATCTCTCCCTCCATCTCTCCCTCCATCTCTCCCTCCATCCTCCCCACCCATCTCTCCCTCCATCCTCCCCACCCATCTTTCCCTCCATCCTCCCCACCCATCTCTCCCTCCATCCTCCCCACCCATCTTTCCCTCCATCCTCCCCACCCATCTCTCCCTCCATCCTCCCCACCCATCTCTCCCTCCATCCTCCCCACGCATCTCTCCCTCCATCCTCCCCACGCATCTCTCCCTCCATCCTCCCCACCCATCTCTCCCTCCATCTCTCCCTCCATCTCTCCCTCCATCTCTCCCTCCATCTCTCCCTCCATCCTCCCCACCCATCTCTCCCTCCATCCTCCCCACCCATCTTTCCCTCCATCCTCCCCACCCATCTCTCCCTCCATCCTCCCCACCCATCTCTCCCTCCATCCTCCCCACCCATCTCTCCCTCCATCCTCCCCACCCATCTCTCCCTCCATCCTCCCCACCCATCTCACCTTTTCAAATCTGTTCCTCCACATTTAGGCTATGTGCGCACTTACCGGATTTTGCCGCGGATTTTTTGCGGTTTTGCTGCATGTTTCGCTGCAGAAAATGTTCATAACTAGTGATGAGCGAGCATGCTTGTTACTACTCGGTACTCGCACGAGTATCACTGTACTCGGGCTACTCGGCGGGGACCGAGTAATCTCGCGATACTCGTGCTGTACTCGTGGTCTTCATTTCTGCATGTTGGCGCTCTTTTGAGAGCCAGCCCTCATGCAGGGATTGGCTGGCAGACCACTGCAATGCCACAGCCCTGTTAGTTGTGGAATTGCAGTGATTGGCCGGCCTGCACAGCGTGACCGAGCCTTTATACCGGCGGGCGCGCTGTGCTCTGCTCACAGCGATCCAGACAGTCAGTGCAGGGAGAGTGTTGCTGCTTCAGGGAAAGCTTTGCGGCCCTTTATAGCTATTCCCGTAGCAGGGCTGCAAACAGTGTGACCAGAAGTCCTTCTCAGGACTATTGTAGTTGTATACAGGCAGGCAGGGTATAGCCAGGTCGGAGTACAGTAGCAGAGTCCTTCTCAGGACTATTGTTGCTATATACAGGCAGGGTATAGCCAGGTCGGAATACAGGCTAGTGACCAGAAGAGTCCTTGTCAGGACTATTGTAGCAGTATACAGGCAGGCAGGCAGGCAGGCAGGGTATATAGCCATTCCTAGTGGTGACCGTATACCAGCCTTCATCATATCTGGGGCTGGTGTACACAGTGTAAAACAGTCCAGATAGTGTCAGACTTCTCAGTAATTGTCGCTCCTAAAAACCAGTTAGGTTCTTATTGCGTCCGTGCTTGCATTTAAAAACCGCACGTGTGTGGCAGTCGGTGGCAGCGTACAGGTGCACTTGTGTGCGTTTTTACAAAAATATTATATAACGCACAAGTGTAGTGTATAATACACGTCAGTCAGCAGTGGCTGATAGTGTCAGAGTTCTTAATTTTTGCTCCTAAAACCTGTGTTAGGTTCTTAGTGCGTCCGTGCTTGGTTTTTAAAACCGCACGTGTGTGGCAGTCGGTGGCAGCGTACAGGTGCACTTGTGTGCGTTTTGCACAAACTTGGATATAACTCACAAGTCTAGTGAATACACGTCAGCACAGCATTGCAAAATGCGCAAGGGCGTTGGCAAGGAACAAGGAAGTGGACGTGATGGTGGTGCAGGCAGAGGCCGAGGTCGTGGGCAAGCTCTAATTTCGCCACAACAAAGGGCCACATATACTCGCTCGCACGTCCTGTCCCAAATTCTTGGGGACCACAGCAATACACCGCTCTTGAACCAAGACCAGTGTCAACAGGTTGTTAGTTGGATAGCGGATAATGCTTCCAGTCAGATTGGCACCACCACAAACACTCTGTCTTCCACACGGTCAAGTGTCAGTAGCCGTGATACTGCACCGCACATTTCAGAACCTGATCCTCCTTCCTACCACCAGGCCGAGTACACGTCCACGGACATTACTGATCCCACACTTGGACACTCGGAAGAGCTGTTCACGTTTCCATTCGCACATTCTGGCCTCTCGCAAGCTCCTGTTGAAGTGGGTCATGAGGAGATCGTATGTACAGATGGCCAAATATTTGAGCAGCCACGTTCTCACGAAGTTGGCAACGTGTCTCAACAAGGGGTGGACGATGATGAGACACAATTGTCAGGAAGTCAGGAGGAGGAGCAGGGTGCGGAAGAGGAAGACGACGTGGTGGATGATCCAGTAACTGACCCAACCTGGCAGGAGGATATGCAGAGCGAGGACAGCAGTGCACAGGGGGAGGGAGGCGTAGCATCCCAACAGGCAGTAAGAAGCAGGGTGGTGGCTCCAGGCAGAAGTCAGGCAACTGTTCCCCGAAACAACAACACGACACAAGGTGCCTGTACAAATGTTAGGTCTTCCCGAGTCTGGCAGTTTTTTAAGTTGGCTCCAGATGATTCTAAAAAGGCCATTTGCAACACCTGCCATGCCAGCATCAGCAGGGGTACCAAAACTAGCAGCCTGACCACCACCAGCATGATCAGGCACATGTCAGCCAAGCAGCCGACTTTGTGGGAAGTACAACAGAGTCGAGGAGCAGTGCTTGCTACGTCTTCGCTTTGTGCATGCGAGCCAATCCCCTGTCCATGCTGCCTGCGAACAAGCTTCCTCCGGTCCTGCACCTGCAGTTGCCCACGCAGAAATAACACCATCATCAAGCACGTCCTTGTCCCAGCGCAGCGCTCAGTTATCCATTCAGCAAACCTTTGAACGCAGGCGCAAATACACTGCCAACGCCCCACATGCCACACTTCTAAATGCTAACATTTCGCGACTGCTTGCGCTGGAAATGTTGCCTTTTAGGCTGGTGGAGACAGAAGCATTCCGCGACCTGATGGCGGCAGCTGTCCCACGTTACTCGGTCCCCAGCCGCCACTATTTCTCCCGGTGTGCCGTCCCCGCGTTGCATAACCACGTGTCACAAAACATCACACGTGCCCTGAACAACGCTGTTTCAGCCAAAGTCCACCTAACCACAGACACGTGGACAAGTGCTTGTGGGCAAGGCCGCTACATCTCGTTGACGGCACACTGGGTTAATATTGTGGAAGCTGGGACCCAGTCTGAGCGAGGGACGGAACACGTCCTTCCCACACCAAGGTTTGCAGGCCCTACCTCAGTCAGGGTTTCACCCACACTCTTCAGCTCCGGAATGTCATGCTCCTCAGCCTCCTCCTCCTCCTGCGCATCCTCATCCACTGTACCCTCCACACCAGTCACAAGCTGGAAGCACTGCAGCACTGCCTCGGCGAAGCGGCAACAGGCTGTGCTGAAGCTAATCTGCATAGGTAACAAACCCCACAATGCAGAAGAGGTGTGGACAGCTCTGAAACAGCAGGCAGATCACTGGCTCACACCTCTGAACCTAAAGCCAGGAAAGGTCGTGTGTGACAATGGCCGGAACCTGGTGGCGGCTTTGAGGCGAGGCCAGCTGACACATGTTCCATGCGTGGCCCATGTGCTCAACCTCGTGGTTCAGCGGTTTCTAAAGTCATACCCAGAGCTGTCTGATCTGCTGGTAAAAGTTCGCCGCCTGTCTGCACATTTTCGAAAGTCACCTACTGCTTCAGCCGGCCTTGCCGGCTTTCAGCGCCGTTTGCATCTTCCGGCTCACAGACTGGTGTGTGATGTCCCCACGCGTTGGAATTCAACTCTGCACATGTTGGTCAGGATATGTGAGCAGAAGAGGGCAGTTGTTGAGTACCTGCATCACCTAAGCCGTCGGGAAATGGGTCAAACTCCAAACATAACACCTGAGGAGTGGAGATGGATGTCCGACCTATGTACCATCCTCCAAAACTTTGAGGACTCCACCAAGATGGTGAGTGGTGATGACGCCATTATTAGCGTCACCATACCGCTTCTCTGCCTTCTAAAACGGTCTCTGCTCAAAAACAAACATGATGCATTGCAGGCGGAGCGCGATGAGTTGGAGCAGGAAACAGTAGTAGGTGTGGGTGATAACACACAGCCCAGCCTCGTCTCATCACAACGTGCAGTCGAGGACTATGACGAGGAGGAGGATGAAGACATGGAGCAACTCTCCGGCCAAATTGAGGATATGACATGCACACCAGTCATATCCTCGGTTCAGCGTGGCTGGCCAGAGGACAGGGTAGATGAGGAGGAGGAGGAGGAGGAGGACAGCATGTTCAGTCATCGTGTTGGTCAGGATACTGAAGTACTGGCTGTTAAGAGTCTGGCGCACATGGCTGACTTTATGGTAAGCTGCCTGTCTCGTGACCCTCGCGTTAAGAACATCTTGGCCGACAATCATTACTGGTTGGTAACACTGTTAGACCCACGCTACAAGGAGAACTTTATGTCTCTTATTCCCGAGGCGGAGAGGTCAGCCAAAATGCAGCAGTTCCGGAAGGCCATAGTCACGGAAGTAGGCAAAGCATTCCCCTCACAAAACGCTAGCGGCATAGGTCAGGAATCAGTGGACAACCAAGGCGTACAGCCGAGAGAGGCACAAGTCCAATCCGTCAGAGGTAGGGGAACAGTCTTTAAGATGTAGGACAGTTTTCTCAGCCCCTCACGTACCACAGCCCCTAAGGTGCGGGGTAGTGCCACAAGAAATCCTAAGTTTGCCCAGATGCTCAAGGAGTACCTTGCAGATCGAACAACTGTACTCCGACATTCCTCTGTGCCTTACAATTATTGGGTATCCAAGGTGGACACGTGGCATGAATTGGCTCTCTACGCCTTGGAAGTCCTGGCCTGCCCTGCTGCTAGCGTTTTGTCAGAGCGTGTTTTTAGTGCCGCAGGTGGAATCATTACAGATAAACGCACCCGCCTGTCAACTGAAAATGCTGACAGGCTGACTCTGATCAAGATGAACAAGGGTTGGATTGGGCCAGACTTCACCACACCACCAGCAAATGAGAGCGGAATTTAAAGTTTGTAACGGGAATTTGCCATGTACCTCCACTCACCCATGGGTACACACTTCTGGACTTTGGATAATCGCTGGACTGCTCCTCCTTCTCCTCATGCGCCACCATGATGACCGTTACAATAGTTAGGCCTTTGTTTCAGGTATACCCCCAGTGGTAAATTTTTTCGCCCATTCTTTCAGAATGGACATTACAACGACAGGAGACCCGCTCCTTTGCAATGGGAACAATGTTTTGAGGCCCTCATGCACGTCTCTATCCAAGGACAATATGGAGCCTCCCAATTTTTGGCTGCCCTGCCTAAGGGCTATACTACAATAGACCCACTTCCTTCCAATGGGCACTTCAGGTTTACAGGCCCTCATGCACGTCTCTATCCAGGGACAACGTGGAGCCTCCCAATTTTTGGCTGCCCTGCCTAAGGGCTATACTACAATAGACCCACTTCCTTACAATGGGCACTTCAGGTTTACAGGCCCTCATGCACGTCTCTATCCAGGGACAATGTGGAGCCTCCCAATTTTTGGCTGCCCTGCCTAAGGGCTATACTACAATAGACCCACTTCCTTACAATGGGCACTTCAGGTTTACAGGCCCTCATGCACGTCTCTATCCAGGGACAATGTGGAGCCTCCCAATTTTTGGCTGCCCTGCCTAAGGGCTATACTACAATAGACCCACTTCCTTACAATGGGCACTTCAGCTTTACAGGCCCTCATGCACGTCTGTATGCAGGGGCATTGGTGAACCTCACAATTTTGGACTGCCCTGGCAAAGGAAAATACTACAAAGACTCACTTCCTCAAAATGGGCACATTAGACTCAAGAGGCCTTCATGTACGTCTCTTCTCAGGGACATCGGAGTGCCACACAATGTTTTACGTAAAATCTTTCATGTAGTAATCTCAAAAAGTAACATACATTAGCTCTATCTCACTATTGGTTATGTGCCCTTAACATTTCCGCCATGAAAATTCATTTTGGTGTCATTTTGAAGGTTTTCTGGTGAGTCCGTAAAAATGGCGTAAAACGCGGACAAAATTGTTCACAGCTGTGACTTTTGAGTGATAAATGCTTCAAGGGGTCTTCCCCATGCTGTTGCCATGTCATTTGAGCACTCTTCTGAGACTTTTGTGACATTTTTAGGGTTTCTACATGCTGCCGGGGGTCATTTCATAAAAATACTCGGGTCTCCCATAGGATAACATTGGGCTCGGTGCTCGGGCCGAGTACACGAGTATCTTGGGAGGCTCGGCCCAAGCCTCGAGCACCCGAGCTTTTTAGTACTCGCTCATCACTATTCATAACATCTCTGCAGTGATTCACCAGCAAAACCTATGGGCAAAAAAAATGCTGTGCGCACTATGCGGATTTTGACAGCTGCATGTTTTGCTGTGGGAAAACAATTGCATGTCACTTCTCTTCCGCACGTCGCTGCGGGATTTCACTACATTGACTCCAATGTTAATCGTGAAATCCCGCAGGGAATAGCGCAGGCAGCAAATTCTGTGCGGTTCACTGCGTTTTCCTGCGTTATTCCCTGCGGTATTTCGCGGTTTACCTCCGGTAATGTACATCGCCTGTCTGCGGTTTGCAGGGAAGTGATGTCATTACAGGAAGAGGAAGCCGTGCAGAGAGTAAACACACACACATCACAGACATAGAACACATCACAGACATAGAACACAGACACAGACACATAGAACACACATAGAAAGCAAACGGAAATATAGAAAACAAAGCACGTGGGCTCCGCTGTATATTTACCTTCCAGCCGAGGTAAGCACACAGCGGCGGCCCGGTATTCTCAGGCTGGGGAGGGAGAGGGGCAGGGTTAATGTCCCCCGACTCACTCCCCCCTCCCGCAGCCGAGAATATCAGCCGCAGCTGCCCCGGCACTGTCGCATCCATTATGCGGCAGCACTGGCGTGTCCCCGGCTCTTCCTGCCGCCGTGTAGCAGTGGCGGTCAGGGTAATACAAGGGGTTAATGGTGGTGGATCACCGCCATTAACTCCAGGCTTGATCATGGCAGCGTCTATGTGACAGCTGACATGATCAACCCGTATATAAAGTGAATAAAACACACAGAAAAATCCTTTATTTTAAATAAAACAAACAAGCCTCGTTCACCATTTTATTAACCCCTCCCGCACCAAAGCTCCGGCGTAATCCACAGCTCCGACGTCCTGCGCTGCTTACATCCAGCCGCGACTATCAGACACAGCGCTGAATGAATGCAGCAGAGGTAATTACCGGTCATTTCCCACGGCTGGTAATGTGAACTCACTGCAGACCGTGGGAAATGCAGCGATCTGTCCTCTATCTATCCATCTATCTATCCCTCTATCTATCTATCCCTCTATCTATCTATCCCTCTATCTATCTGTCTATCTATCTATCCCTCTAGCTATTCTTCTGTCTATCTACTATCTCAGAATTAAATGATTTTTTTTTCTTTTTTTTTTTCAATGTGCTTTATTGCATTGAATGCAATAAAGCACATCCCAACCCGCACGCGGCAAAACCGCGGCAATACCGCGGTGAAACCGCAGCAAACCGCATGCGGTTTTCGGGTGCGGTTTGCCGCGTTTTTTTACCGCGGGTGCGGTAATCTTTGAGAGCATGCGGAATTTTCTCAAGAAAATTCCATTTCCCAGTGCGCACATAGCCTTAGGCTTTGTGCGCACAAAACCGTTTTACCCGCGGATTTACCCGCGGATTTGCTGCGGAAATTTCTTGAGAAAGGTGTTAAATCTTTATGCAGACATTTCCCAGCAAAACCTATGGAAAAAAAAAATAGGTGTGCGCACACTGCGGATTTTTCTCAAGGAAAGTTTCTTGAGAAAATGTTCTCGAGAAACTTTCTTGAGAAAATGTGCATGTTCATTGTTTCCTGCGGATTACCCCCGGATTTGCACTTATCCATTCATAAAAATCCGCAGGAAAAAATCCGCGGGTAATTCGCGGCAAATCCGCATGCGTTTTTGCCGCGAATTTGGTGCGGATTTTTTCCGCAGATGCAAGAATCTTCAGCTCCCAGAATGTCTCTCAAGAAAGTTTCTTGAGAAACATGACATTTCTAGTGCGCACATAGCCTAAACCCAGACACTGGCCACCTCATGACCTCTCCTGCTTCCACCTACAAACACTCTCTCTGCTTCTCCTCATCTCTAGGAATATCTCTCCCAAATCCTGGCCCTCCTCACCACATCCCCGATCATTTCTATCCCCCATCCACGGTCTATCACAAACTTTCGCAAATTATTTAGGCTTATACCCATTCACCCAGCCCCCACTCCTCCAGCCCCTCTAACAGGAGCTCCATGGAACGCTCGCTCTGTTTGCAATAAACTATCCTACATCCATGGCCTCTTTATCACTAACAAATTCTCCTTCCTCAACATCACAGAAACCTGGCTCACCCCCTCTGGCACAGCCTCTCCTGGCTCACCCCCTCTGGCACTGCCTCTCCTGGCTCACCCCCTCTGGCACTGCCTCTCCTGGCTCACCCCCTCTGGCACTGCCTCTCCTGGCTCACCCCCTCTGGCACTGCCTCTCCTGGCTCACCCCCTCTGGCACTGCCTCTCCTGGCTCACCCCCTCTGGCACTGCCTCTCCTGGCTCACCCCCTCTGACACTGCCTCTCCTGGCTCACCCCCTCTGACACTGCCTCTCCTGGCTCACCCCCTCTGACACTGCCTCTCCTGGCTCACCCCCTCTGACACTGCCTCTCCTGCTGCACTTTGTTATGGTGCGTTCCATCTTTCTCACACACCCCGCTCCGGTAACAAGCATGATGGAGGAGTTGGTTTTCTCCTGTCTGATAACTGCTCTTTCATCCCAATTACATTGCCACCCTCTGTTACTCTCCCCTCTTTTGAGGTGCACTTGGTCTGCATCTTTTCCCCCTTCAACTGGCTCTCATTTACCGCCCTCCAGGACTAGCCACTACTTTTCTTGACCACTTCACCACCTGGCTACTACATTTCCTTTCCTTGCTTCACTCTATAGTCCTCTACAGCTACTCACAAAGATGGCCACACGCTGGACCTCATTTTCACGCATCTGTGTTCCCTATCTAACCTCTAAAACTTACCTCTCCCCGTCTGACCACAATCTACTTACATTCTCTTCCCTCTCTTCTCCTAGTACATAATCCCCACCCCACAAACATACACACCCTTGCAGAAATCTCAAACACCTTGATTTACACTCACTTTCTTGATCCCTTCACCCTCTCACAGACATAGCTTCCTTACATGATGCAGATGCTGCTGCCACTTAATATAACACCGCAATAACTAATAGCTCTTGATTTGGCCGCCCCCTCACATATACCAAAACACGTACATCTAACAGACAACCCTGGCATAGTAGCCCGACAAAACAACTGAGGTGGGCTTTAAAGGTTGCCGAACGGAAATGGAAGAGGTCCCATTCCAATGAGCACTTTATCGCATATGAAGTCACCAATTTCAAGGCCACACTTATTGCTGCAAAACAAACCTACTTCTTATCTCTCATATCCTCCCTATCTCACAACCCTAAACAGCTATTCAACACTCTCCATTCTCTCCTCCATCCCCCGGCATCTCCTCCTTCTCACATCTCAGCTGAAGACTTTGCCTCTTTCATCAAGAAGAACATTGATGACAAGAGAGCAAGCTTTGGCCCACAATCTCTTCAGCACTCTTCCTCCAAATCCAGCTTCTCCACCAGCTTTTCTCTGTACTCCCAAGATCACATCTCACTTGTGCACTTGACCCACTCCCCGGCCCACCTCATCCCCATCTCTTTGCAGTCTTCGTCCCCATCCTAACCCATCTCTTCAACTTATCACTAACAACTGGTGTATTCCTGTCATGCTTTAAACATGCCTCGATCACACCCATCCTTAAAAAGTCCTCCCTTGACCCATCCTCTGTGTCGACCTTTCGCCCCAAATGACTTCCCCCTATGCCTCTAAACTACTGTAACAGCATTGTCCATCTTGAACTGTCCTCCCACCTCTCCATCTGCTCACTGTTTGACTGGTTACAATCTGGCTTCCAGCCTCACTATTCCACTAAAACTGCCCTAACTAAAGTCACTAATGACCTTCTAACCGCCAAAGCCAAGTGACACTACTCTATCCTCCGCCTCCTGGACCTGTCCCCTCTGCCTTCGACACAGTGCACAATTCCCTTTTACTACAGATTCTCTCATCTCTGGGCACCACAGACTTGGCCCCATCTTGGATTTCCTCATACCTAACCGACTGAACTTTTAACGTCTCCCTCTCACACCAGTTTCTCATTTTGCCCCCTATCTGTCGGTGTCCCTCAAGGTTAAGTTCATGGACCCCTGCTGTTTTCCATCTACACTTTTGGCCTGGGACAGCTCATAGAGTTCCACGGCTTTCAGTAGCATCTCTATGCTGACGATACACAGATCTACCTCTCTGGACCTGAAATCACCTCCTTATTAACCAAAAAACCACAATGTCTGTCTACTATTTCATGCTTTTTCTCTGCTCAATTTCTAAAACTTGAAAAGTTGATGGCTGCTCACTCTCCCCAGTCCCACACGCTCATTGTCTGGAGATAATTTTCGACATTGCTATCTCCTTCAAGCCACACATCCAAGCCCTTTTCACCTGCCAACTACAACTCAAAAATATTTCCCAGATTCGTACATTACTTAACCATGAAGCAGCAAAAACCCTAGTGCATGCCCTTATTATCTCCTGCCTGGACTACTGCAACTCCCTGCTCTATGGCCTCCCTTCAAACACTCTTGAAACTATGCTGCCTGACTAATCCACCTGTCTCCCCGCTATTTCCCGACCACTCATCTCTGCCAATCCCTTGACTGGCTTCCCATTGCTTAATGACTCAAGTTCAAAACCTTAACCAATGATGTACAAAGCCATCCACAACCTGTCTCCTCCATACATCTGTGACCTTGTCTCCCGGTACTTACCTGCACATAACCTCTGATCCTAACAAGATCTCCTTCTCTACTCCCCTCTTTTCTCCTCCCACAACTGCATACAAGATTTCTCCCATGCCTCCCCCGTACGCTCTCGGAAAGCATCAAAAGGAACCTGAAGACCCACCTCTTCTGACAAGCCTACAATCTGCAGTATCCCTCAGTCCATTTCAGCACCGCATGACCATCTCTACCCTCACGTACTGTATCCTCACCCATCCCTGAATGATTAGTAGCTGAATGGAAAAGATCGCGGCAGGGTCCTAAAAGGGAAAGAGTAAACCTTAACAGAGAAAACACACAAAACTCCATTCACATCACAGAGGAAAGGATGGAATATCAAGGAGCAGTTTGTGCAGCCGAACACCACAGGGTTTTCTGTCAACCGTGACAATTAACACCAAAGTGCATCATATCGGACACTACCTAAAAATTGGGCGTCCTGGTCTGTCTTAAAAACATGATCTAAGGTTGTACCCTACAAACTCTGATTTCTGTACCTCTTTCTTTGAGTTTTTCTGATTTACTGCAATGTAATATTGAATACCTTGATGTGGTAAGTTGCTTTATGCTGACTTTTATTCATCAAGACTATGCTCCTCATGGCATTTTAAATTTTTGAATTTCCCTGATTAATAGGTTTGAAAAATTAAATAAAACAAATAATTTGAAAAATAAGAGCCTTCTTCTAAATGTGACTCCTATAATGTTCAACAAGACTTGTTTTCCTTGTGAAGCTTTTCCCACATTCGGAACATAAAAATGACTTCATGCCAGAGTGACTTTTCTCATGTTCAGCAAGAGTTGCTTTCCTGGAGAAACATTTTCCACATTGTGAGCATGAAAATGGTTTCTCTCCAGTGTGAGTTTTTTGATGCATAATAAGCGTTGATTTCTGCGTAAAACACTTTCCACATTCTCGACATGAAAATGGCTTCTCCCCTGTGTGAGTTCTTTGATGTTCATTAAGAGATGATTGAACGGTATAACATTTGCCACATTCTGAACAAGAAAACAGCTTCTCTCCTGTGTGAGTTATCTGATGTTTAACAAGATGTGTTTTTTGAGTAAAACATTTCCCACATTCTAAACACAAAAATGGTTTCACCCCTGTGTGAGTTTTTTGATGTTCAACAAGATTCGATTTTCGAGTAAAACATTTCCCACATTCTGGGCATAAGTATGGCTTCTCCCCTGTGTGAGTAATCTGATGTTTAACAAGATGTGTTTTTTGAGTAAAACATTTCCCACATTCTGAACATAAAAATGGCTTCTCCCCTGTGTGAGTTTTTTGATGTTCAACAAGAGTCGATTGAACGCTATAACATCTCCCACATTCTGAACAGGAAAACGGTTTTTCCCCTGTGTGAATTCTTAGGTGATTAACAAGATGTGATTTCTGACTGAAACATTTTTCACATTCTGTGCAGAAGTATGTCTTCTCCACAGCTTCTCGATGCTCAACGCCCTTTCTGTGACTTTTATTTTGCTTATTAGTCTTTGATGAATTAGACAATAGGACTTGTTGGAAAGTATCAGATGGACTTTCGTTGTTGAGGGCTGAGACCACATCTAGGAAAATGGTATTCTCTTCATAGGTGTGTTTGTCTTGTGGGACACTGCAATCATCTGGTTTAAAATCTGAAGTTGGTAGAAGTCCACCTGAGCTCCTGCTACAGCCATCTGTCAAACATAAAACTAATTTTACAATTGATATTTATAACATTTCCATATGAAAGATTTGCTACAATTTGTTAATTACATAGTAAATTTCAATAATCGATTTATACAGTGGTGGCATTTATAGCAGTGTCAAGTGAAGAATGTTCAGGAAACCTGTTAATCAAAGCTATTAGGTGGTATCAACCACATACCGTAACCATAAAGACTAAAAGCGGTCGACTCGAGAAAATCAGCTGGACAAACTTTTGTGTATGAGGCCTACTGACAATCCCTGAACAGATGAGGTGTGGGGGGGGGGGGGGTTTAGAGAAGATGTGTGTGGGATTTCAGGCCTGCATGTCACTTCTTTTCCGCAGGTACCTGCGGTATATCACTCCGTTCACTGTAATGTAATCGCAAAACACCGCGGGTATACCACAGGTAGCAAATGATGTGCGGTATACCCTCGGTATAGCCGCAGCTTACCTGCGGTAATGTTCTTCACTGCCTGCGTCTTGCAGGGAAGTGATGTTATTAGGACAGGAAGAGGAAGCGGAGCAGAGAGTAAACACACATATCACACACAGACATACAGAATACACACACATCGCACTCACACGCAGACACAGACATATAGAATACACACACATCGCACTCACACGCAGACACAGACATATAGAATACACACACATCGCACTCACACGCAGACACAGACATATAGAATACACATAGAAATCAAACGTACATGTAAAAAAAACAGCGGGCTCCACCATATTTTTACCATCCAGCAGAGGTAAACACACAGCAGCGGCCCGGTATTGTCAGGCTGGGGAGGGCGAGGGCCATGGTTAATGCCCCCCCTCCCGCAGCCGAGAATATCAGCCCGCAGCTGCCCCGGGACTGTCACATTCATCATGCGGCAGTCCCGGAGTGTCCCCGGCTCTTCCAGATTGCCGTGATGCGGTGGCGATCCAGGTAATAAGTAGTTAAATGGCAGTGGATCGCTGCCATTTAAGTCCAGGCTTAATCATGGCAGCGTCTATGAGACAGCTTTCATAATTAACCCGTAAGTAAAGTGAATAAGCACACACCGAAAAATCCTTTATTTTAAATAAACGACAAAAAAGCCCCCTCGTTCATCCCTTTATTACACCCCCCAACACACAACTCCAGCGTAATCCATGCAGGTACCACGACGCTTGCATCCAGCCGCGACTGACACTGCACAGGTAATTTCTCATGGTCGCTAATGTGAACACACTACCAACCGTGAGAACTGCAGTGTCCTCACAGGGACTCTATCTATTGATTATCTATCTTTCTATCTATCTATCCTTCTAACTATCTATCCTTCTAAAACCTTCTAAACCTTGGTGCGTTTTTTTACCGCAGATGCGGTAATCTTCAACTCCCAGAAGTTTCGCAAGAAATTTTCTTGAGAAAAATCACTTTTCTAGTGCGCACATAGCCTAAGATGTACGAGTGCCCCAGACTCTACTCTGCACGGTTTTAGGCCCTGTGCGCACTTGCCGGTTTTTGCCGCGGATTTCCTGCGGATTTGCTGCATGGTTCGCTGCAGAAAATGTTTATAACATCTCTGCAGTGATTCACCAGCAAAGCCTATGGGAAAAAAAATGCTGTGCGCACTATGTGGATTTTGAAAGCTGCATGTTTTGTTGCGGGATTCCTGCAGCAAAATCAATTGCATGTCACTTGTTTTCCGCACGTCGCTGCGGGATTTCACTCCATTGACTGCAATGTAATCGTGAAATCCCGCAGGGAATAACGCAGGCAGCAAATTCTGTGCGGTTCATTGCGTTTTCCTGTGTTATTCCCTCTGGTATTTCGCCATTTACCTGCGGTAATGTACATCGCTGCCTGCGGTTTGAAGGGAAGTGATGTCATTATGACAGGAAGAGGAAGCAGAGCAGAGAGTAAACACACAGAGATCACAGACATAGAACACAGACACATCACACTCACACACAGACATATAGAATACACATAGAAATCAAACGGAAATATAGAAAAAAAAACGCGTGGGCTCCGCCGTATTTTTACCGTCCAGCCGAGGTAAGCACACAGCGATGGCCCGGTATTCTCTGGCTGGGGAGGGCGAGGGGCAGGGTTAATGCCCCCCCTCCCGCAGCCTAGAATATCAGCCGCAGCTGCCCCGGGACTGTCGCATCCATTATGCGGCAGTACCGGAGTGTCCCCAGCTCTTCCTGTTGCCGTGATGCGGTGGCAGACAGGGTAATAAGGAGTTAATGGCGGCAGATCGCCGCCACTAAGTCCAGGCTTGATCATGGCAGCGTCTATGTGACAGCTGACATGATCAACCCGTAAGTAAAGTGAAAAAACGCCCCCCGAAAAATCCTTTATTTTAAATAAAACACAAATAAGCCTTCTCGTTCACCCTTTTATTAACCCCCCCCCCAAAACACACAGCTCCGGCGTAATCCACGTCCTACGATGCTTGCATCCAGACGCGACTGACACTGACACAGCGCTGAATGCAGCCTCGCAGCGAGACAGCAGAGGTAACCACAGGGCATTTCCCACGGCTGGTAATGTGAACTCACTACCGCTCGGGAGAAATGCAGCGATCTATCCTCTATCTATTTGTCTATTTATCTATCTATCTCAGAAGGAAATTGTTTTTTTCTTTTTTTTTCAATGTGCTTTATTGCATTGAATCTAATAAAAAACATGTACCAACCTGCACGCGGCAAAACCGCGAACAATACCGAGGTAAAACCGCAGCAAACCGCGGCAAATTGCATGCGGTTTTCGGGTGCTCTTTGCCGCGTTTTTTTCCCGCGGGTGCTGTAATCTTTCAGACCCTGCGGAATTTTCTTAAGAAAATTCAGTTTTCCAGTGCGCACAGGGCCTTAAGCCTTGTCACATGAAGAGCTTAGTTATTTTCCACTGGACCAAATCTATAATCACTTGTTACGGCTGTTTCTCTGCATTTTGAGATTTAGCAACAGATTCAGGGCTAGAGAGTCATTTCCATGCTAGACTCTCAATATTACATGTATTTCCTGTCTTTCAGCAGGCTGAGGGTTAATGTCAGTTTTGCTTTCCAGTAGCTTTTGACTTCTGGCCTCAGGTGTTTACGGTTTGAGACCACTCCCAGTTCCTATGTACACCCTCTGCTACCAGAAGAGGGTGTCAATTATACTGAATTCTCAGTCTGAGACTTGGCCTGGAGGTGAAAGGAGCTCCTGGAGCTGTTGCTGTCTGTTGTGGTGTAGTAGCAGTCCTGGTGACTGACTGCAGCCAAGACGTTGGAGTTTATCCTTTTGTTGATTCACCTGTTTGCCTTCCATCCCTAGTATGTTGTTTTTGTACAGCAGTGAAATTAGTGATCCTTACCTTCTCACTCACTAGCCAGGACTATTGTGGGGTCTCTGAAGGCTTCAAGTTGCTGCTCGACGACAGGTGAGGAACCTGTATTGGGACTGGCTAGGAGGTCGGGTAAATGAAGGTGGTGTCCATCTTCCCTTTCACTAGTCCTAGGGACCACCATTGTTCAAGTGTCCCTAGTGTACCCCTTGTTTGTGATAATGAAACCCCTGTTTGTCATGTATTGTGCCTGCACACTGGACCAATAACAAGTCCGGGCGTGACATTAATATAGTTCGGACAGCTTTTTTCCAGAGTTTTCGGTTTTTAGGGAATTTTTCATAATTTCTTTCCATTTCCACATACACTTTTAATTTTTGCTTTAAGTCCTGTGAAGATCTGAGGTTGTGGGTTGTATTAATCACCTAGACAGGTTAATGATGCAATTATATTTATTTCTTCCATCCAAGGTCTTACAGCAACTCCAGGGAGATGGCCAAAATGAGATGCCCACAGTCCACGAGATCCAAAACCGGGAACGGTAGTTCTACTGCCCCCATACCAGGTGATACCCACTGTCTTCCAACTTTTGGTTGGCCCACAACTTTTGTTTCCCTGCCGGTATAGTCTGTAATCACATCCTATGCTTTCCAGAGGATGGATGCCACGTCCATGAAGTGTGTATCCAGCTCCAGCCTGTAACAACAACCTCCATTCTCTCGTCAGTGTCCTAAGTTCCCCAAGCTGCCCCCCCCCAGGATCGAGCCTGTCCCCAAGGAAACACCCCCCCAAAGCTAACTGTGCATTGGTGGAGATATTTTCCTAAGGTCAAACCCCTCAACTGTGACTGCATGTGAGACTCCTGTGGTGACTGCTCCACTGTGTCTAAAATCCCCATCCACATAATGGAATAATGGGACTAGTGACTGTGAGAACAATGGCTTAATTTTGAAGCTCCTGAGACACGAACAAGAGTACAGGAATGATTGCTTTACTTTAATTACCAATCTTGTGCCTGGCCTTCTGTGTACCTTAAACTGTCAAACCAGGAAATAGTTAATAAAACACAACAATAAGAACAAAGGGATCAAGGTAATCAGCTCTCTGTTCTAGAAAAGTCCAAATCCCTTAAGGTCGTGGGCTCCGCTCTACGTTCATTGGTCCAATAATCTTTAGTCAGCAGCCCACTGCTCACAAATCCCAATCAAATACTACCATAACTCAACAGCAGATAGAAGATGTAGTTCTTGTTTCTTTTCTATCCATATTCTGGATGTATTTCGCATCCATATTTTATGCATTTGCTACCTATAATAATATTGAATTTTCATTTATATTTACTTTGTATTTTGGCTGAATGACGAGAATAAAACTAACAATAATGATGGCCGGTGACTGAGAGGAATCAGTGACTTGTGTGCGTTATTGGGTGGTCTGTACTCACCGGGGCGGTGAGATGTAGGGATCTCCTCGTTACTCCACTGATCGCCCCTCACATTTCTCTCTGGAGAATTAATATTGTTCAGATCTTTATCCAGATCCAAAAACTGCAAAACAAAATATTGTAGAAGTCCCCGGGAATAATGGTGATAAGATCCGGACATGTGAGGTCTGTGGTCAGCTGTGATCCTGCCGTCTCCACCGCTCTCATTACACAAGTATAAAACATCTAATACTGGAGGAGAAAACAAGACTGAACACAAGGAGGTCACAGCCGTCTACACCTCATAGGGGAGATCTCCATCTACCTGAGGATCCTGTGGAGGAGGAGGAGGAGCGGGACATCTCTCTGGGGTCATCCGCGTACTGGAGAGAGCTGCAGGAGACACAGACAGGACGGACATCATTATTACATACAGATAATTATAGGCCGGGTGTATTCAGTCCTGTCTATTACCTGGTGATGTGCGGGGCTGGGGCTCCTCCATCATCACCTCCTTGTACCGGTCCTTGTGTCCTTCTAGATACTCCCACTCCTCCATGGAGAAATAGACGGTGACGTCCTGACACCTTATAGGAACCTGACAACACAATGATACCATCATCAGCCAGAATCCTCCAGTGCCGTCCTGTATAATGTCCCAGCATTCCCAGCAGTGTCACCTCTCCAGTCAGCAGCTCCAGCATCTTGTTGGTGAGTTCTAGGATCTTCTGGTCATTGATATCCTCATATATCCGGGGGTGAGGTGGAGGCCCCGGGATTGGGCTCAGGGTTCCTCCCCGTCCTTCAGGCACAGGGGCCTGACAGCGATCACTAGAGGTCTTCACTACTGTGTAATCCTGAGTGTGGAGACATTAATAATATCACTACAGACATTTCCAGGGTCCATCACCTCCCCGGTCATATCCTCTGTTATTCCCATAGATACTGATGTGATGTGATGACATCAGAACCTCTCACCTCCCCGGTCATATCCTCTGTTATCCCCATAGATAATGATGTAATGTGATGACATCACAGCCTCTCACCTCCCCGGTCATATCCTCTGTTATTCCCATAGATAATGATGTAATGTGATGACATCAGAGCCTCTCACCTCCCCGGTCATATCCTCTGTTATTCCCATAGATAATGATGTAATGTGATGACATCAGAACCTCTCACCTCCCCGGTCATATCCTCTGTTATTCCCATAGATAATGATGTAATGTGATGACATCAGAACCTCTCACCTCCCCAGTCATATCCTCTGTTATTCCCATAGATAATGATGTAATGTGATGACATCAGAACCTCTCACCTCCCCGGTCATATCCTCTGTTATTCCCATAGATAATGATGTAATGTGATGACATCAGAGCCTCTCACCTCCCCTGTCATATCCTCTGTTATCCCCATAGATAATGATGTAATGTGATGACATCAGAACCTCTCACCTCCCCAGTCATATCCTCTGTTATTCCCATAGATAATGATGTAATGTGATGACATCAGAACCTCTCACCTCCCCGGTCATATCCTCTGTTATTCCCATAGATAATGATGTAATGTGATGACATCAGAGCCTCTCACCTCCCCGGTCATATCCTCTGTTATTCACATAGATAATGGTGTAATGTGATGACATCAGAACCTCTCACCTCTCCAGTAAGATGGAAAATTATCTCTAGGGTGAGGTGTAATATCCTCTCTGCCATCTTCTTCTTGTCTCCATCCATCCTTGGTTGGTGAAACAGATTTTTTTTCCATATGGAAAGAATCAACATAAAGGATGGTGTATTGCAAGAACCTGAATAGAAAAAATAATTTAAAAATAAAATCAAATGGAGAAATTAGAATTATTGGAGATAATTATGGGAAACATAATATGTACTATCCTCTTATTTTATGCAGTAGAAGATAAATTGAATATAAACTCACACAGACCAATCGCACTGAACACAACCTTAGGCTGGTGTCACACTTGCGAGTGCTTCGCGTGTATCTCGCGCGAGTCTCGCGTTGCATCACCTGTCACGGACTCACACTCTCCTCACAGGAGTAGGTCGGTTGCATGCATCTCTATGCAGCTGAGATGTGTCACGCTGTACTCTAAGATGTACAATAGCAGTACAGCGCAGTAATGTGGGACTGAGAGGATTCCTGAAACTATCTGAGAAGGTAGTTAGCTGGTAAACCACTAGGGGGCGTAAAAGTGGAGGAAACGTATGAGCAGGGAATTCCCTAGCAGAGGTAATACTAGTCAAGCCCACCAGATGGCAGTAGAATCGTCAGAAAGCCGTGTCACAACATGAGGTCTTGTAAGTACACAAGGGCAAAGTCTAAACGTAGTCAGAGGGAAGCAAATAGTCAGTAGCCGGGAAATCAGAGCCTAGAAGCGAGGGGGAGTGGGAAGACAAGACATAATAAAGGTAAACAGATAAGGAACGAACAGGGAGACAGCGGGAGAGACACTGATGGAAACAGAGAACAGAGGAGGTTAACAGGTCAGGTGAACACGGAGGTCAGGAGGGGGCAGGGCAGACAACAGGTCACTCAAGAGCAGAACACAGCAGAGCCAGAAATATCACTGGTGAAGTCCAAGAGAAACAGTGCCCTAATAAAGCAGCCTGACCTCCAGAAAGAGGCAGAAAGGATTAACCCCTAACGTGACTTGCATCAGAAGTGAAACTAAAAAAAAGGCTCAGCTCCAGCTGAGCCAGGAGTCAATCATGACAGTACCCCCTGCTCAAGAGGGGGCCACCGGACCCCCAGGTTTCCCAGGAAACCTTCTATGAAAGGTACGAGTAAGTCGGTCAGCATGGACAGATTGTGCCGGAACCCAGGATCGCTCCTCCAGTCCGTAACCCCTCCAATGTACCAAGTACTGAAGCGAACTACAGACCCGCCGAGAATTGATGATGCGCTCAATCTCGTGTTCCATCTGACCATCCACCGAAACGGGAGGAGGGGGATGAGGACACTCGGAAACAGAAGGAACAAAAGGCTTGAGCAGAGATTTGTGAAACACATTAGAAATGCGAAAGGACTGCGGTAACCGCAGACGAAAAGCCACTGGGTTGACAATCTCGATGATCTCATACGGACCAATAAATTTTGGACCCAACTTAGTGGAAGGAATTCTCAGACGAATGTTTTTGGTAGACAACCAAACTTTATTCCCCAACTGAAAATTAAATCCTACCGATCGTCTCTTGTCAGCAGAGCGCATTTGCCGCCCTAAAGCCACCTCAACATTATGCCGGACCTCCCTCCAAACCTCCTCCAACTGCTGAACTGCAGAATCAGCCCCAGGACACCCAGAATCAAGTCTGGAAAATTCACCGAAATGGGGATGGTATCCATAGTTACAAAAAAATGGAGTAGTACCCGTGGACTGATTGGCCCGGTTATTGAAAGCAAACTCAGCCATAGGCAGTGAGGAACACCAATCGTCCTGCTGAGACGTAGCCAGACTCCGCAGAATTTGTTCTAATGACTGATTAGTTCTCTCAGTCTGCCCATTGGTCTCGGGATGGTAAGATGAAGAAAAGGACAACTCAATACCCAGCCGTCTACAAAATGCTCTCCAAAATTTGGAAACAAACTGAACCCCCCTGTCGGACACAATGTTAACAGGGATGCCATGCAATCTAACCACCTGTTCAATAAACAATTTGGACAGAGTCTCAGCATTAGGTAATCCCGACAAGGGAACAAAATGCGCCTGTTTGCTGAATCTGTCCACCACCACCCAAACAACAGTCTTGCCAGCGGAAACAGGTAAATTAGTGATAAAATCCATGGACAAATGAGTCCAGGGCCTATCCGGAATTGGTAAGGGCACTAATTCCCCGGCCGGCCGGTTATGGGGAACTTTAGCACATGCACACGCATCACAAGCAGACACAAACACGGCGACATCGGAGTACATAGAGGGCCACCAAAACAACCTGGCAATAGCCTTACGAGTAGCTGAGACCCCGTAATCAAAACTGGACAGGAACAAACAATTTGGCATCGGGCAATGAAGGAGGGGCCAATGCCTGTGCAACACGAATCTCAGCCTCCAATCCGGAGGATAAAACAGCAACGACTACCCCATGAGGAAGAATGGAGGAAGGAGGTTCGGGAGGCGAAAACGGATCCAAACTGCGAGATAACGCATCCGCCTTAACATTCTTAGAACCGGGCCGAAAAGTAATGGAAAAGTGAAAATGGGAAAAAAAAAGTGACCACCTAGCCTGTCTAGGAGTCAACCATTTAGCAGACTCGATGTAAGACAGGTTTTTATGGTCCGTAATAACAGTGATCCGATGAACAGCCCCCTCCAAAAAATGCCTCCATTCTTCGAAGGCCAACTTTATGGCCAACAACTCTCGATTCCCCACATCATAATTCTTCTCAGCAGAAGAAAATTTTTGGGAGAAGAAGGCACACGGTCTTAAATTAGTTAAAGTAGCGGGTCCTTGGGAGAGCACCGCCCCCACACTCACCTCTGAAGCATCAACCTCCACAATAAACGGCTGAGAGAGGTCAGGTTGAACAAGTACAGGAGCAGTCATAAAACATTCCTTTAACCTCAGAAATGCTTCTATCGCCTGCGGTGACCACTCCCTAAGATCAGCCCCCTTGCGGGTGAGATCCGTGAGTGGCTTGACCACTTGAGAAAACCCTTTAATAAATTTCCTGTAATAATTGGCAAAACCCAGAAAACGCTGCAGACCCTTGAGGTCTCTGGGTTGCATCCAATTATAAATGGCTTGTACGGGGCGTGTCCTGGCTATGAAGGAGTGAGGACGTGACTTGTCTTAGCTCCTGCCACTGGACTTTATAACTGATGATCCACGCAACTGAGGACTCTGCAACACAGGCTATGCAGCGGAGGAGACGAGGGAGATCCCAGGGGTGCAGCAGCAGAGCTTCACAATCGGAGGAGAGAGGGATCAAGCACTTTTTATCCAGGCCGGGGCAGAGAGAAGCTTCACAGGTGGCACCCAAGATGGCTGCTAAGGCTACACACGAGGTGAGCTCAGCGTGCAGCAGTGAGATGGCAGCTATGGAGATGCAGGGAAAGGCTCAGCAGCTGACGCAACTGAGAGGAGAGACCACCCAGAGTGAAGAGGAGATACAGAAGATAAGGCCAGACAGCCCAAGATTGCAGGTACAGGGGAAACCCGGAGTGAGAAGCACGGGGGAAGTGCCTGCTGATACAAACAGTAGCCCTGAAGCCTGGAGGCCTCTGGAGGGGGAAGTAACGTCCTCTCCTATAACACACATGCAGGAGTGTAAGGAATTTCAGGAGGGAGGACACTGCACTGCAAATGAGTTACAGGTCCCTGACAGAAGTGAGACCATACCCAGGGAGAAGCACAACATAAATCTAAAGTTACCAGATGCAGACAAGCATGCAGGGCCAGGGCCAGCCATAACAACAACACAAGAGTCAGGAGTTCTGACAGAGCTTAATGAGATGCGGGCACGTTTCTCAGCTATACCCACCAGGGAAGATATGGAGGCATATATAACCAGGCTGGAGCAGGCGTACCGCACAGAGCTGTCAGCCCTGAAGGGGGAGGTGGAGAGAGTGGACACCCAGAGTCAAGTGCAGGCAGCTAAAATTCAGAATATGGAGGACACTTCACAGGCCCACGGGGCACTATTAGAACAACACTCCCGCCAAATACAATACGTGGTTGAAGCAATGGATGATGCTGAAAATAGGGGCCGAAGAAACAATCTCAGAGTGCGCGGCCTGCCTGAGTCTGTCGAGTCCAAGGACTTACATGGTACCCTTCAAGTGATCTTCAATAATATTCTGGGTGAACTATCAAGCCAACCCCTGGAATTGGATAGAGCGCATAGAGCGTTGGGCCCCAAACCAGCCCAGAACGACCGACCTCGGGATGTGATCTGTAGGGTCCACCGCTATGTTATTAAGGAGGCCATTCTGTTTAAGCTCCGCAGTGGAGTATCACCATCGTATGAGGGGAGCCAAATCCAGATTCTACAAGATCTATCCCGTTTTACCTTACAAAGGAGAAGAGCTCTTAAACCTCTGCTGGACATTCTCCGCTCATACGAGTTTCCATATAGCTGGGGGTTCCCCTTCCGCCTGCAGGTTCGGCACGCGGGACGAATGCATGTTCTTCGGTCTCCGGCGGATTTACCCTCGTTCATCGCGGCCTTGGACATTCCATTAGTGCCTATAGAGGACTGGCCGGACTTTCCAATGGGGGGGAGTCACCGTCCCAGCCGGTGATCGGATGCGTGGCTCTCATAGAGAAAGAGGAGGGAGGCCGGTCTGATGTATAAGAGAATGGTGGATTAAATTGTTCTAGTATGTTTTTGGTTATAGGATCAAAGTACGATGGAGTCTATCCCCTGGTCCTGATGGGAATTTCGCGTTGTGGGGTTATTGTATCGCCCTGGACAGGGGGGTGGGGGGTTCCCTCCTTCCATCCTGGGTGTAATGGGGGGCGCCCCTCAACATTATAAGGTACAATACCCTCTCAAAGCCCCTTCTCCCTTCTTTATACAGAGCTTTAGTTGCAAATCAAAATATATATAGTTAAAAGTTGTTTTTTAGTCCAGGGCAGGGGGCTCCTTTGTGGAAAGTTCCCTCCCTGATTGGGATAACACGCCACAGGGTAGTGGCGTAGGATTAACATCCCTGGTATATAGAGATTCTTATTTTTCTGCATTTACCTCTAGTCTATTTGACCAAGTATAAGGGTCACGTTACGACCCTACAGGCAAGAGGTGCTTTGACCTTTTTGCCTACGGTACTCTCTCTTTGTTTGTAGTTTCCTTCATATACTTAATCCTTCTACCCCCCCCCTCTTTTTTTTTTTTTTCTCTCCCCCTCTCCTAACCTTTTCTATTCTCTCCACCCACACCTCTCGTCCCATCCCCATCCTCTGACCCTACTTCCCGGTTCCTCACCGTTCCTCCTCCTCAGAATGACGCACATTACCTTTGGCTCATTGAATGTGAGAGGCCTCAATGTCCCGCAAAAACGGTCTCCGGTATTCTTTGACATGCATAAGAAACGAGTCCATATATTATTGATTCAGGAAACACATTTCAAAACTGGTCACCTCCCTAACTTTAAAGACAGATATTACACCAAATGGGTCTATAGCACCAACCCAGAGTCAAAATCAAAAGGGGTGTCTATAGGCATCCATAAAGCCCTGGTACACACGGTTCTGGACACGAGAGTGGACACTGAGGGAAGATTCATTTTTCTGAAAATTAATGTTAATTCATCTATCTTTACCATTGTCAATTGGTATTTACCAAACAGAGATCCGGCGACGTCCTGCTGCTCTCTCCTGTCATCATTGGATGAATTCGCAGAAGGGACCGTGATCGTGGGTGGCGATTTAAACTTCACTTTGGACCCTAAGGTAGATACAACTTCGGGACACAATTTTCTCTCTCTCAGAAAGCTAACAAAAGTTAAACGCTCAATACAAGAGCTTCGATTGGTAGATGTGTGGAGCACGTTACACCCAGTGGAGCGTGACTACACATACTTCTCCCCGGCTCACTCCTCGTACAGCCGCATAGACCTGTTTCTTGTGAGCCAAAAGGCTCTGACTTGGCAGATACAGGCCTCTATAGGCAGTATATCCTGGTCTGACCACGCTCCTATATTCCTGAGCCTTACTATCCCAGATGGGGCAGGGAGGCCGTGGTCTTGGCGGCTGAACGATAGTCTGCTTGGGGATCAGGGGTGCATGAAGGATCTACAGAACACGATTGATGAATTTTTAGAAATACACTCAGAAGACCCCACAGCCCTTCCCGTGCAGTGGGAGGCACTTAAATGTGTGTTGAGAGGGGTTTTGATCAAACATGGGGCTAGGCTTAAGAGAGAGAGAGCCCAAACCATTTTGTCCCTACTTCAGAATATTTCAGATCTGGAAAGGGCCCATAAGAAGACATTATCACCTTTGACACTGGCGGAGCTAGTCAAAAATAGAGAGGAGCTTAAATCGATTCTCGACCGACAGTATGAGCGACATAGGACTAGAATAAAAAGATTCCTCTATGAGTATGCAGATAAATGTGGTATGTACTCACAGCAAAAAAGGGCAACCAGTCCAGTTAGCCCAGGCCAACACATCTAATGCACAAACAGGATGCAGACAAGCCTCTCAACATGATGGACACTTCACAGGTGCAAGATAAATTGCACACCAGTGGCGCGCATAGGGCACTGTTCACACTTGTATGCGCATGGTGTCCAGCCAGCAACCTATTACCACGCCCTTACTATTAGATTAGGCGGGTTACCCGGACACTACACACTGCAGCACGCAAGGGCTGCAGTGTGTAGTGTCCGGGTAACCCGCCTAATCTAATAGTAAGGGCGTGGTAATAGGTTGCTGGCTGGACACCATGCGCATACAAGTGTGAACAGTGCCCTATGCGCGCCACTGGTGTGCAATTTATCTTGCACCTGTGAAGTGTCCATCATGTTGAGAGGCTTGTCTGCATCCTGTTTGTGCATTAGATGTGTTGGCCTGGGCTAACTGGACTGGTTGCCCTTTTTTGCTGTGAGTACATTTTATAATACATTTTTGGGGGAGTTTTTAGCTCCTCTTTTTGTTGCTATTTTTGATATTTATCAGTGTAGGGACCCGCAAGCGTGAGGATCCGTGATGAGGATTGTGGGCTTACGTACATTGGCCAATTTACAAACTAATACCTCACATATATTTTATGTGTATTTTTTGCACTTTGACTATGCGGGGTGCAGCCGGGCCTCTTAATACGGCCGTGCATAGTGGAATTTCTGTCCCTTGCGTGCTGCAGTGTGTAGTGTCCGGGTAACCCGCCTAATCTAATAGTAAGGGCGTGGTAATAGGTTGCTGGCTGGACACCATGCGCATACAAGTGTGAACAGTGCCCTATGCGCGCCACTGGTGTGCAATTTATCTTGCACCTGTGAAGTGTCCATCATGTTGAGAGGCTTGTCTGCATCCTGTTTGTGCATTAGATGTGTTGGCCTGGGCTAACTGGACTGGTTGCCCTTTTTTGCTGTGAGTACATTTTATAATACATTTTTGGGGGAGTTTTTAGCTCCTCTTTTTGTTGCTATTTTTGAGATAAATGTGGTAGACCACTAGCTAGGATTCTACACCCTAGGGGAGACCCCAGCCACATTCCCATGATTAAACAAGCAGACGGCTCTTCGACTCAGAACCCAACTCTCATCGCGGAACAGTTCCAAAAGTATTATAGAGACCTATATAACATAAAGGGCAAATTTGGAGACATGCCACATGACGCATTAGAAAATAAAATAAACGACTACGTATCCAGAACGGCCCTACCGGTTATACCCAGCGCTGAGGTTGAAAATTTAGAGACGGACTTTACAGAAGCAGAAGTGGCATCTATCATTAAAGAATCTCCCTCAGGCAAAAGTTCGGGTCCAGATGGGTTCACCCCTAAATTTTATAAAATATTCCAAACTCAGCTATCCCCGTTCTTGACTAAAGTATTTAATTCCATCTCAGAAAATTCCCAATGGGTGGCGCAATCTCTCGAAGCCCATATATGTGTTATCCCCAAACCGGGGAAGGATCACATGTTAGTTACAAATTACAGACCCATTTCACTGATCAATCTAGACCTAAAACTTTTTTCCAAAGCCTTAGCCAACAGACTTGCTCCTTCTTTGCCCGCGATAATACACACAGATCAAGTGGGGTTCGTACAAGGTCGGGAGGCGCGTGACAATACCAACAAACTGTTCCTCCTGATGACCTGGTCGAGGGCTCATTCTCTTCCCATGTGTTTACTCTCAGTGGATGCGGAGAAGGCCTTTGACCGGGTCAGTTGGAATTTCATGATGGCCGCTCTAAAGCAGGTGGGTTTGGGCAAAAATTTTTTAGATAGGATTGCATCCCTTTATTCGAGACCCTCAGCAAAAGTTAGGACGGATGGGTTTCTGTCGTCATCGTTTCAGGTCCACAATGGAACAAGGCAAGGATGTCCATTGTCACCTCTGCTCTACGTCATTGTCATGGAGCATCTCGCGGTCGCCATAAGAAATAATGCTAGTATCCATGGGATAGAGGCCGGGGGAGGGAATCGCAAGTTAGCTTTATTTGCTGACGACCTTCTCATGTTTATTTCCCAGCCACACATATCCTTCCCGTCTTTGCTCAAAGAGTTCGAGGAGTTTGGTAACTTAAGTAATTTTAAAGTGAACTTCTCTAAATCAGAGGCTATGAATGTGACCCTGTCGGCGGAAGATCTAGCCCGTACAACCCAAAATTTTCCCTTTAAGTGGCAACCGTCAGCTATAAAATATCTGGGGGTAGTTGTACCTCGGGATCCAACAAAAATTATGCATCATAATTTTCTACCCCTGTTAGAGAGGACAATTAGGGATTTAAAGAAGTACGACAAGGTGAATGCTCCGTTAGCTGATCTTCTGGTGGACGGCGCTCTGATATCTGAACGAGAGATGGGTATGAACCCAGGCCTCTCTAGGCTCACGTTTCTTCATCATACAAAGTTAAAACATGTGATTCAGCCATTCTTACCTCATACGCATCTCGACAGACCTTTAACTGCATTCGAATCTTATTGCATGCAAACCCGGGCACCCAGGAAAATTCTTTCTAACTTATACCATACCCTGCTTACAAAAAAACTGGTGGCAAAGAGAGCATATGTACTAAGATGGGAAAGGGACCCGAGTTCTACATTTACTGATTTACAAACAAACCAAATTTACAAGGCCTCACACGGTCCGTCATGTTGTGTGAGAGTTCAAGAGAATTCATTTAAAGTGATCACGAGGTGGTACATTGTTCCCACCTCGTCTAGTACATGGAGCTCCTCCAATCCAAATCAATGCTGGCGATGTGAGAGGGACAAGGGTACTTATTTACACATGTGGTGGACTTGTCCGATTATCCAGACCTTCTGGAGGATGGCATCACAGTTAATATCCGAACTCACAGGCAAACAGGGGGTCCTGGAACCTGGACAAATGCTTCTGAACTTCCCAATGTGGCCTAAAGATAAAGCTTCTTCAAAACTGGCGTCATTTGTAAGTTCAGCTTGTAAGCTCCTCATAGCCCAACTGTGGCGCACAACGAAAACCCCTACTCTCGCGCAGCTCTTGATGAAGATCGACCAATTATATCACGTCGAAGAACTCTCAGCCCTCTCGCGCCACAATATGCTCTCTTTCCTCCAGATCTGGGAGGGCTGGCAGGTCTATAAGTCTAAACCTCAATTTGCAGTAGTGACTTCGCAGAAGGCAACATAGGGGCCTATGAGCCACCCCTCACCCCCCTCCATTGAGATGAGTGACAGCTGTCTAATAATTCTTATCACGGATTGATCGGATCTAGGACCAAAATCCTCTCCTTTCTTCTCTCCTTTCTTTCTCTTCTCTCCTTTCTTTCTTTCCACCCTTTCCTATTGTCTCTTAAACCCTCTAACTTTAATTTTGGAACTGAAGCTCAAGATTCTAGCTCCCCCCCTCTTTCTATCCCTTGTTCCTTTGAACTTGTTGTTAAAAATGTTACAGCTTAATACAGAAACCAGGCTACTAAAATAATTCGGACTTCCCCAGTATCCGATGGTTCAATCTATTACACGAGTAACTCGAGTCATGGAGTTAAAACGGGAAGCAGCTGATGCGAATGTTATTGTGTTAGTGAAGACTGTGATTTCTGTTGTATGTGAATTATTATCTTCTTTTGCTTCAATAAACAAAACATTAAAACAAATAAAGAAGTACGACAAAAAAAGACTATCGTGGTTTGGGCGTATCAACGCTATTAAAATGGATGTTCTTCCTAGGTTTCTTTTCTTGTTCCAAACGGTACCTATTCAGCTGCCGGGGAGTTACTTTTCCAAAATTCGGACGGCTTTGTCAAGGTTCGTTTGGGGGAATAGAAGACCTCGGACAAGCATAAAAACTCTTACCAGACACAAAAATAATGGAGGGGCAGGGCTCCCAAATTTCCAGTTATACTACAGGGCAACTATTCTAACGAGGATAATGGATTGGCACTTCCATAGGAACTCGAAACAATGGGTCGCGATCGAACAGGACGGATTGGGAGTCCCTTTGCACTTCCTCTCATGGATGGGAAAGGAGAGTAGGTCACAGATAGAGAAGGGAATGGAGTTTATTTGGACAGTGATGGGGACGTGGGACGGTGAGGTTAAGAGGGGTTCTCTCTCACAGGGGAGGGGTCCACTTACCCCCCTCTTCGGCAACCAGGAGTTCCCTCCGGGGCTTCATTCCAATAAATTTCTGGGATATGCTCGGGTGGAGGAAACTCGTTTTTTTCATGTGCTCCAGGGAAATACCCTGCCCCCTTATGCATCTCTACGGGCCACAGGGAGAGAGGTTTCCTGGATAGAATATATGCAGCTGAAATCGTTTCTATCCAACAAGGACAGGGAGAGGAAGTTGAGGACCTCCCCTACTCCATTTGAGAAATTGTTCTTGCAGGGTTCGTCACCCAGGCATGTCATCTCTCTTATTTATAAAATGCTGAACCAGAGAGACATGTCGGACAAACCCAAATTTGTCTATAGATGGGGAGAGGAACTGGGAGAGGACATTTCGGAGGACAGATGGAGCAGGGCGTTTCTGTGGACCCACAAACTTTCTCTGGCTTGTGCCGCCCAAGAGAAAAACTATAAAATTCTCACAAGGTGGTACCAATACCCGACCAAATTGCATGCTATCTTTCCCTCAGTGTCCGACATGTGCTGGAGATGTGGTACAGAAAAAGGGTCTATGTTACATATATGGTGGAGCTGTGCTAAATTGCAACCATTCTGGGACTCAGTGTTTTCTCTGTATAAAAATATGAGTGGGGGTGAGGTGGAGAGATCTCCCCAGGTGGCCCTCCTCTCTATCCTCCCAGGTTCATTCAAGTCACAAAAGAGGGACCTGCTGCGATTTTGTTTAGCGGCAGCCCGTATAATTATTCCCAGATACTGGAAACAGACTAGATGCCCCACGTTAGCTGACTGGGTAGAGGAGATGGCAAACCTCCAGAGAATGGAGGAACTCACAGTTGAACTTAATGGGCTCACGGAAAAATTTATCACAGTGTGGGGACCGTGGATTACGTTCATGGAGTCTCCTGAGTTCACGGTGAGTCTGGCAGGTTATTTGGGATGAGAAATGGTGACATACCTTGTCTTCCCCTCTCCCCACACACTTTGTTCCCCCACCCCCTCTTTACCCTACTTTCTTCACTCTATTTGATTCCTTCTTTTCTAAGCTTATATCTGTTCTTTTTTTTTTTTTCTAGTTTTCTACTTTTTCTTAAATGTTTATTCAATAACTTAAAAGGGGATTGTTTTATGCTGAGAGTGGTCTTGTCAATTATCAGGAAGACATGTTTAGCTGGAACTCTGATTTCTAGTGTATGGTTTGTCATGGAGTGTTAGCATAAGGATAGCTTATAGAGTTCCAATGAAATCTACAATGTGATGTTATTTTTGTCATTCCGAAACTGAGAGATCACTGTTTATGTTTTATAATCTTTATAAATGTTCAAGATGTATGCTTGATTTATAAACTTAATAATAAAACAGATTTGAAATAAATGGCTTGTACTTTTCTGGGATCCATCCGAAAACCATCAGCAGACAGAATAAAACCTAGAAAGGTGATTTCTTGGACACAAAAAGTACATTTTTCAGGTTTAGCAAATAGGGAATTCTCCCGTAACCTATGAAGTATTGTACGTACATGATCAATATGAGACTCTTTGTTGGACGAGAAGACAAGAATATCATCTAGGTACACAACCATAAAACGGCCAATAAATTCAGAGAAAATATCATTCATAAAATTCTGAAACACTGCAGGAGCATTAGTAAGGCCGAAAGGCATGACCAAGTTTTCAAAAAGGCCCTCTGAGGTAAGGAATGCCGTTTTCCACTCATCCCCTTCCTGAATGCGAATGAGGTTATAGGCTCCCCTGAGATCAAGCTTGGAGAACCATTTAGCTCCAGCTAACTGATTATAGAGGTCCGGGATGGGTGGAAGTGGATAGGTATTTCTCACCGTGATCTTATTAAGTTCCCGAAAATCGAGGCAAGGGCGTAGGCCACCATCCTTCTTAACAAAAAAGAACCCAGCAGCAACAGGCGAGACAGAAGGACGGAAGTGTGCCTTACGTAAACTATCGGATATGTAATTTTTCATGGCAGTGCGTTCCGGGCCAGAAAGATTATACAAACGGGCCTTGGGTATTTTGGCACCTGGAACCAGGTTAATAGCACAATCGTAAGGACGGTGGGGTGGCAGGACCTCAGCCTCTTTTTCAGAGAACACGTCTCCAAAATCCTTCAGGTATTCCGGAATACCCTCCAGATTAGTTGAAGACACCTGAACAGTAAGACAACCATTAGAACATTTAGGACCCCATTTAACAATATCGCGAGAGTCCCAGTCAATTACAGGATTATGCATGTGCAACCAGGGGAATCCCAGCACCAGTCCCGCAGAGAGATTATCCATGATATAACATGAAATAAGTTCCTGATGAAGGGACCCCACTTTAAGCAAAAATTCCTCACAGACAAATTCAACCACATTTCGTGACAATGGTGTCCTATCAATAGCAATAATGTGAACCGGAGTCTCTAGCCTAACTGTCCCTATCTTAGCTTTGGAAACCAGACTGGAGTCAATGAAGTTCATGGAGGAACCACAGTCCACGAAAGCAGAGGCTGGAATACAACAGTCTCCTATTACAAGTTCCACCTCAAGCAAAATTTTTTGGAAAGAGGAAAAGGGTACCTGAGGGTCTGGGTGACCTCCTCGAACATCACCCAGACCTAAGCGTTTCCCGACGGTTTAGTAGCAGGAGGACAGGTAGGACAGTCCTTCCTCCAATGTCCCGGACTTCCACAGTAGAAACACAATCGTCGTCTCCTCTCCTTCTCCTTGGAATCTGTGGCACTGACCTCCATGGGCTCTGCAAGTGAAACAACCTCAGCTTTGACCGGGCATAATGAGGTTTCCCGCAGGGTCACTCCTCTCTCCCGCAACCTCCGATCCATCCGTACTGCCTGGGTCATGGCCTCCTCCAAAGAACTGGGTGGAGGATGAAGGGCCAGAGCGTCCTTGAGATGATCAGAGAGTCCTCTCCTAAACTGGCATCTCAGAGCAGAATCATTGCAGGAAACCGTCGTAGACCACTGCCTGAACTCAGAACAATACCACTCTGCAGTGCGTCTACCCTGAGAGAGACCCATGATCCTGTCCTCTGCCACCATGACCCGGTCCGGTTCATCATAAATAAGTCCTAGGGCGTCAAAAAACCTATCCACAGACATACGCTCAGGGGCTGTCGGAGGTAAAGAAAAGGCCCAAGTCTGAGGTCCCTCCCTAAGCAAGGAAATTATTATCCCCACCCGCTGACTATCATCCCCAGAGGAACGGGGTCTAAGAGAAAAAAGTAATTTACAGCTCTCCCGAAACGTGTGAAACCTCTCCTTCTCTCCGGAAAACTTATCCGGGAGCATGACCGTGGGTTCTGGAGAATGGAATGATACATCTACGGGACCGGGCTGTGATTGAGCCATGGAACCCTGGAAAGCCTTTACTGCAGCAGCAAGCTCCCCCTGGAGTTGAGTATGGGAAGAGGCTAGGGCTCTATGCTCAATGGATAAGTCCTGGATCATTTGAGTCAAATTAGACATCTGATCCGTAAGGATACGTAACGGATCCACAGGGGTAAAAATGTAAGGGCCAGTGATAATGTGACTCTGTACTCTAAGATGTACAATAGCAGTACAGCGCAGTAATGTGGGACTGAGAGGATTCCTGAAACTATCTGAGAAGGTAGTTAGCTGGTAAACCACTAGGGGGCGTAAAAGTGGAGGAAACGTATGAACAGGGAATTCCCTAGCAGAGGTAATACTAGTCAAGCCCACCAGATGGCAGTAGAATCGTCAGAAAGCCGTGTCACAACATGAGGTCTTGTAAGTACACAAGGGCAAAGTCTAAACGTAGTCAGAGGGAAGCAAATAGTCAGTAGCCGGGAAATCAGAGCCTAGAAGCGAGGGGGAGTGGGAAGACAAGACAGCATAAAGGTAAACAGATAAGGAACGAACAGGGAGACAGCGGGAGAGACACTGATGGAAACAGACAACAGAGGAGGTTAACAGGTCAGGTGAACACGGAGGTCAGGAGGGGGCAGGGCAGACAACAGGTCACTCAAGAGCAGAACACAGCAGAGCCAGAAGTATCACTGGCGAAGTCCAAGAGAAACAGTGCCCTAATAAAGCAGCCTGACCTCCAGAACGAGGCAGAAAGGATTAACCCCTAACGTGACTTGCATCAGAAGTGAAACTAAAAAAAAGGCTCAGCTCCAGCTGAGCCAGGAGTCAATCATGACAAGATGCTTCTGTCCGGAGAGTGTGTGTCCATGACGGGTGATGCAACATGAGACTCACGCGAGATACACGTAAGGTACTCGCAAGTGTGACACCGGCGTTAGTGGCAGACTCACAGAATTTCCTTTCTTAAGAAGCATCAAATTTGTTGGTTACAGTTACAGACAAGGTGTCGTGGGAAATTCAAGTGATGACTCCCAATCTCCACCAACCCTCCATGGCATCCAGCAAGCAATGTCCCTGTATGACCTTCTCCTAAAGGCTACTGGCAAACCTGAATGTGCTCAGTTATACCGACCACGCCCTTATGCCAGGAGCTGGGCTTGGTCCTGGTCTCTCTCGGGAGCAGTGCCTGGGACATTCACCACATGTCTGTGTGGCTGTCCACTCATTGGGAAGTGGTCTATAAAAGAGAGCTCCTGGGGAACAGTCTGTGAGCAGCCACAGAGAACGGTCTATGTGAGAGAGTAGTCAGCCATGGGAGCAGTCTGTGAGAGGAAAGAGAACTGGAGCAATTGTGGGAGAAAAGGGGAAGGAGGGGAGCAGTCAGTGGGATGAAAGGGGAAGTAGGGGAGCAGTCTGTTGGAGCAAAGGGGACACATAGGGAGCAACTTTGGGAGAAAAGTGGAAGCAGGAGAGCAGTGTGTGGGAGGAAAGGGGAAGCAGGGGAGCAGTCTGTGGGAGGAAAGGGGAAGCAGGAGAGCAGTCTGTGGGAGGAAAGAGAACGGGAGCAATCTGTGAAAGAAAAGGGGAAACATGGTAAGCAACTGTGGAAGAAAAGGGGAAGCAAGGGGAGTAGTCTACAAGAGGAAGCAGGGAAGCCGTTTGTAGGAGAAAAAAAGCATGGTGAGCAGTCTGTGGAAGGGAAAGTATGGAATTGGTGATCAGACTGTGGGTGAAAAGAGGAAGCATGTGGAGCATTCTTTAGATGAAAAGAAAAAAAAATGAGGACCAGCCTGTGAAAGAAAAGGAAAAGCATCGGGAGCAGTCTATGGCAGACAAAAAGAAGCATGGGGGCAATCTATAGGAGAAAAGACGAATCATGGGGAGCAGTCGTATAGGAGAAAAGAAGAGTCATGGGAAACAGTCGTATAGGAGAAAAGAAGAATCATGAGAAGCAGTCTGCAGGAGAAAAGAAGAATCATGAGAAGCAGTCTGCAGGAGAAAAGAAGAATCATGAGAAGCAGTCTGCAGGAGAAAAGAAGAATCATGGGGACCAATCTGCAGGAGGAAAGAAGAATCATGAGAAGCAGTCTGCAGGAGGAAAGAAGAATCATGAGAAGCAGTCTGCAAAAGGAAAGAAGAATCATGAGAAACAGTCTGCAAGAGGAAAGAAGAATCATGGGAAACAGTCTGCAGGAGAAAAGAAGAATCATGAGAAGCAGTCTGCAGGAGAAAAGAAGAATCATGGGGAGCAGTCTGCAGGAGGAAAGAAGAATCATGGGAAACAGTCTGCAGGAGGAAAGAAGAATCATGGGAAACAGTCTGCAGGAGGAAAGAAGAATCATGGGGAGCAGTCTGCAGGAGGAAAGAAGAATCATGAGAAGCAGTCTGCAGGAGGAAAGAAGAATCATGGGGAGCAGTCTGCAGGAGGAAAGAAGAATCATGAGAAGCAGTCTGCAGGAGAAAAGAAGAATCATGGGGAGCAGTCTGCAGGAGGAAAGAAGAATCATGGGGAGCAGTCTGCAGGAGGAAAGAAGAATCATGAGAAGCAGTCTGCAGGAGGAAAGAAGAATCATGGGGAGCAGTCTGCAGGAGAAAAGAAGAATCATGAGAAGCAGTCTGCAGGAGAAAAGAAGAATCATGGGAAACAGTCTGCAGGAGGAAAGAAGAATCATGGGGAGCAGTCTGCAGGAGGAAAGAAGAATCATGAGAAGCAGTCTGCAGGAGGAAAGAAGAGTCATGGGAAACAGTCTGCAGGAGAAAAGAAGAATCATGAGAAGCAGTCTGCAGGAGGAAAGAAGAATCATGAGAAGCAGTCTGCAGGAGAAAAGAAGAATCATGAGAAGCAGTCTGCAGGAGAAAAGAAGAATCATGGGGAGCAGTCTGCAGGAGAAAAGAAGAATCATGGGGAGCAGTCTGCAGGAGAAAAGAAGAATCATGAGAAGCAGTCTGCAGGAGGAAAGAAGAATCATGGGGAGCAGTCTGCAGGAGAAAAGAAGAATCATGAGAAGCAGTCTGCAGGAGGAAAGAAGAATCATGAGAAGCAGTCTGCAGGAGAAAAGAAGAATCATGAGAAGCAGTCTGCAGGAGAAAAGAAGAATCATGGGGAGCAGTCTGCAGGAGAAAAGAAGAATCATGGGGAGCAGTCTGCAGGAGAAAAGAAGAATCATGAGAAGCAGTCTGCAGGAGGAAAGAAGAATCATGGGGAGCAGTCTGCAGGAGAAAAGAAGAATCATGAGAAGCAGTCTGCAGGAGAAAAGAAGAATCATGAGAAGCAGTCTGCAGGAGAAAAGAAGAATCATGGGGAGCAGTCTGCAGGAGAAAAGAAGAATCATGGGGAGCAGTCTGCAGGAGAAAAGAAGAATCATGGGGAGCAGTCTGCAGGAGAAAAGAAGAATCATGAGAAGCAGTCTGCAGGAGGAAAGAAGAATCATGGGGAGCAGTCTGCAGGAGAAAAGAAGAATCATGAGAAGCAGTCTGCAGGAGAAAAGAAGAATCATGAGAAGCAGTCTGCAGGAGAAAAGAAGAATCATGAGAAGCAGTCTGCAGGAGGAAAGAAGAATCATGGGAAACAGTCTGCAGGAGAAAAGAAGAATCATGGGAAACAGTCTGCAGGAGAAAAGAAGAATCATGAGAAGCAGTCTGCAGGAGGAAAGAAGAATCATGGGGAGCAGTCTGCAGGAGGAAAGAAGAATCATGGGGAGCAGTCTGCAGGAGGAAAGAAGAATCATGAGAAGCAGTCTGCAAGAGGAAAGAAGAATCATGGGGAGCAGTCTGCAGGAGAAAAGAAGAATCATGGGAAACAGTCTGCAGGAGAAAAGAAGAATCATGAGAAGCAGTCTGCAGGAGGAAAGAAGAATCATGGGGAGCAGTCTGCAAGAGGAAAGAAGAATCATGAGAAGCAGTCTGCAGGAGAAAAGAAGAATCATGAGAAGCAGTCTGCAGGAGGAAAGAAGAATCATGAGAAGCAGTCTGCAAGAGGAAAGAAGAATCATGGGAAACAGTCTGCAGGAGGAAAGAAGAATCATGGGGAGCAGTCTGCAAGAGGAAAGAAGAATCATGGGGAGCAGTCTGCAGGAGGAAAGAAGAATCATGAGAAGCAGTCTGCAGGAGAAAAGAAGAATCATGAGAAGCAGTCTGCAGGAGGAAAGAAAAATCATGAGAAGCAGTCTGCAAGAGGAAAGAAGAATCATGGGAAACAGTCTGCAGGAGGAAAGAAGAATCATGGGAAAGAGTCTGCAGGAGAAAAGAAGAATCATGGGAAACAGTCTGCAAGAGGAAAGAAGAATCATGGGAAACAGTCTGCAGGAGAAAAGAAGAATCATGGGAAACAGTCTGCAAGAGGAAAGAAGAATCATGGGAAACAGTCTGTGGGAGATGACTAACATGCACTGTAAGAATAAGAGCTTAATCTCCCGAGGTTTGTGTCCAGCTTTCATGAGGGTCAAGAAGTGTTTTCATATGACCCGTCAACCATGACTGCCATAAAGTGATGTCAACAAGAATTTTACAGTATACACAATACTCAAGAATTGTAGCGTATTGTACAATTGATCGCAAGCATATGTATGAGCTGCTGACCTCAGCTCCTTCCACAACATTTCTATTGGCATTAAGGTCAGGACTGTGACTCGGCCATTCCAGGACTTCATCTTTATTCTTCTGCAGCCATTTATTTGTGGTTAGGTAATTGTCGTGGTTAGGTAATTGTTATCATGTCTGTAGATATTCTTTGCTAATTCAGAATTAATTGATCCATCATGAATTGCAGCCATCTTGGCTCCGCTGCAGCACAACAGGGCCCCTCCATGATACCACCACGGAGTTTTAAAGATAGTAATTCTGTGTTTTTCTTTCTCCAAACATAACACTGCTTATTTATACAAAGAACTCGATTTTACATCTCATTCATCCACAAAATAGAATATCTCTAGCTTACCGGCTTTCCCAGGTGATCTTTAGCAAACCACAGACGGGTGTTCTTTTTGGGGAGCAGCGGCTTGCTCCTTGCAGTCCTGTCATGCACAGCACTGATTTTCAGTGTCTTCCTGACGGAGGACTCATGAACATGACTTTGGTATAGTCGATGCTCGGGATCTCATCACCCCTATATACGCCCTTTTGACCCAACTCTTCCCCCAATCCGCCATCGGACGAAGGAACGACACTGGCACCAGATTGGATAACATGGCCACAGCAGCCATTTATTTAACAAAATAGAACATCCAGAAATAACATATATACTGTATATACTGTGTATATATGTGTGCGTGTGTGTTTTTATATATATATATACAGTACAGACCAAAAGTTTGGACACACCTTCTTATTCAAAGAGTTTTCTTTATTTTCATGACCTGAAAATTGTAGATTCACATTGAAGGCATCAAAACTATTAACACATGTGGAATGAAATACTTAACAAAAAAGTGCGAAACAACTGAATATATGTCTTCTATTCTAGGTTCTTCAAAGTAGCCGCCTTTTGCTTTGATTACTGCTTTACACACTCTTGACATTCTCTTGATGAGCTTCAAGAGGTAGTCACCGGAAATGGTTTTCCAACAGTCTTGAAGGAGTTGCCAGAGATGATTAGCACTTGTTGGCTCTTTTGCCGTCACTCTGCGGTCCAGCTCACCCCATACTATCTCAATTGGGTTCAGGTCTGGTGACTGTGGAAGCCAGGTCATCTGGCGTAGCACCCCATCACTCTCCTTCTTAGTCAAATAGCCCTTACACAGCCTGGAGGTGTGTTTGGGGTCATTGTCCTGTTGAAAAATAAATGTTGGTCCAACTAAACGCAAACCGGATGGAATAGCATGGCGCTGGTTCAGTATGCCTTCAATTTTGAATACATCCCCAACAGTGTCAACAGCAAAGCATCCCCACACCATCACACCTCCTCCTCCTCCATGCTTCACGGTGGGAACCAGGCATGTAGAGTCCATCCCTTCACCTTTTCTGCATCGCACAAAGACACGGTGGTTGGATCCAAAGATCTCAAATTTGGACGCATCAGACCAAAGCACAGATTTCCACTGGTCTAATGTCCATTCCTTGTGTTCTTTAGCCCAAATAAGTCTCTTCTGCTTGTTGCCTGTCCTTAGCAGTGGTTTCCTAGCAGTTATTTTACCATGAAGGCCTGCTGCACAAAGTCTCCTCTTAACAGTTGTTCTAGAGATGTGTCTGCTGCTAGAACTCTGTGTGGCATTGACCTGGTCGCTAATCTGAGCTGCTGTTAACCTGTGATTTCTGAGGCTGGTGACTTGGATAAACTTATCCTTCGCAGCAGAGGTGACTCTTGGTCTTCCTTTCCTGGGGGGGTTCTCATGTGAGCCAGTTTCTTTGTAGCGTTTGATGGTTTTTGCCACTGAACTTGGGGACACCTTCAAAGTTTTCTCAATTTTTCAGACTGACTGACCTTCATTTCTTAAAGTAATGATGGCCACTCGTTTTTCTTTACTTAGCTGCTTTTTTTCTTGCCATAATACAAATTCTAACAGTCTATTCAGTAGGACTATCAGCTGTGTATCCACCAGACTTCTGCACAACACAACTGATGGTCCCAACCCCATTTATAAGGCAAGAAATCCCCCTTATTAAACCTGACAGGGCACACCTGTGAAGTGAGAACAATTTCCGGTGACTACCTCTTGAAGCTCATCAAGAGAATGCCAAGAGCGTGCAAAGCAGTAATCAAAGCAAAAGGTGGCTACTGTGAAAAACCTAGAATAGAAGACATATTTTCAGTTGTTTCACACTTTTTTGCTAAGTATTTCATTCCACATGTGTTAATTCATAGTTTTGATGCCTTTAATGTGAATCTACAATTTTCAGATTCATGAAAATAAAGAAAACTCTTTGTATGAGAAGGTGTGTCCAAACGTTTGGTCTGTACTGTATATGGGTGGGGTCCTCGAAGCTCATAAATCTCCTGATTACCAACAGTAATAACAGTAACCTCCCACTGACCCCACTTACTCCGAGCCATAAAAGCAAACTAGTAAGCACCAATACAAAAAAGGGAAGGAAGTGTATAATTAGCTAACAAACAATGGGACCCAACATTCCATTGCCGGTGGTCCCCCCAAATCACCAATCCACCAACCCAATCAGGCTAATTAAGGAATCCATATTTCCATGAATCCCCGGTACAATTTAAACCAACTTTGAGGACCCATCCCAACGAGAGTATTTTGAAACCTCAAATACTCAAGACCCCACAAACAGGCGATGCCATGGCCCTTTCAATTATGTCCTGCACCCTCCATAACCACAAGTTCGTGCCCACCGCATTGAGGTGTACCCCATCTGCCAACCAAAAATCCTCTTCCAGGGCCTCCAAGTCGAAGTGACGCACTGCCACCCCACCATTCCTAGACACAAACGTAGAAATTGCCCTGTTGACCTTAGTAGTCAGGGCCTTATTAACCTTTACCACTGAACGAGCCATCCGCCATGTCCGCCGTGGGACTATCTCTGACCAGACCGTCATAAGTCCTGGAAATGATACCCAAAGTCTCAACAAATCATTCTTAATACCTCTGATGAGCTCCCTAAAAGTAAGAATTAAATCATTTCCTCCTACATGGAGGACCAAAATGTCAAGGGCCCTATCTAAATGCACCACCCGGTGCAACTCCTGCAAAACCCGGCTCCATCTCATACCCCAAAAACCCAGCCACCTGAGTTCTGCCACGCCTCTGGGAAAACCAAGCTGTCTACCCCCCACACGAATGTCAGTCCGGACCGCTGCACAGTGCACAAAAGAATGGCCGAGAATCCAGACCAAACGAGGGACCCACTCTGAAATTTAACACAGGCAAAACACATACGAATCAGGCTAACACTCACAAACCGCAAATAACCCCCCACCCATTACAGTTAAAAACCACCAACCAGGCCTTGCAGCCGAACATACCCCTTAGACCGCCGAAACTCCCATCGTTCGATCCTCTAAACAATATCCGGAGTCAACCTGCAGACAGCCGCCTCCATGGCAGCCCCAATCCGGAAAGAACGAGGCGCATAACACGATGAATCCAAGCCAAGGGCCTCAACACATCTCCAAATAATAACACAAAACTAGTACCTTGATAAAAAGGAACCATCCTCATGACACAACAAAGGCTCACTGACCCGTGGCATAAAAGACAAAAAACACTGCAAACAATGTACTGGACACATAAAAGAAACAGCAACACTACCCATGACCATCCACATACCTCTGCCAACCTGGTCAGTCTTTGATTTCCTAATCCAAAACTCAACCCCCTGCGCATGATCCACAACATCCTGAGCAAACACCCCCCCAGGACTCAGCTGATTCTGAACAACAAGCTCACCTGTTCTCAATGCACCAAAAAAGGAGAACGAGAAAGCGAGTCGAAACAACGCTACCTCAAATTGTGACCTACAAACTGACACTAACTGCGAACCCAACCGCTCCAGCAGGACAAAGGACACCGGCCTCCTGCCATCCTTCTACACCTCCCCCCTGCAAAACCCCTCCAGGGCTTGCCGAACCAAAATGTTTTTCATCAAACCCCTCCTACAACGCAACTTAAGGCCAAAGGCTAATACCGCAACCAACCGATTAACCTTCACTGGCGACCAACCATCCTCAGCTCATTGGCTAACCCATAAGAACAAGACTTCTACCTGATCCTCCTCAGACAAGTCTGAACCAAAGGAATCCACCAACTGTTCCCATGGCTCCCAAACCTGATGATAAGCAGTCCACGTAGCGCCCGAAAGGGATGACCCAATCAAGTGTCCAGTGGCCCGGACACCACGCTCCAAAGTTCGGGAGGGCAGTCCAAGTCCTCGACCTCCACCTCTGGAGCCAAGGTCTCAAAATGCTCCCACTGAAAACGAGACAGCGCATCAGCGATTGAATTCCGAACACTCTGTACATGAGTAGTAGTAATATAAGTGTTGATGAACAAACCTTCCAACACTAACTGATGAAGAACCCTGGCTACAGGGGGCGAAGATGCCAAGATGTTATTTAATGCCCAAACCACTCCCATGTTGACACAATGAAAATGAACCCTCTTGCTCTGGAGGCCCCGTTCCACAAAGTCACCGCCACCTTCTAATTGGAAAAATCTCCAGCAACGCAATATTCCTAACCAAACTGGATATGCGGCATTACGTAGGTCACCTGGCTGCGCACCACTGCCCTCCAAAGTACACCCCAAAGCCGGAACTACCTGCCGCATCAGTGAATAAATCAATCTCCGAATTATCCACCAAGTGGTCTAACAACAATGATCAGCCAATATACCTTTCCAAAAATTACCCCCAGACTGATAAATCAGCCTTAAGCTCCACCGTCATCCAAACATAATAATGCGGCGCTCTCACGCTGGCCGTAGAGCTGGCGAGCTGCTGCGAGAAAACCCTGCCCATGGGCATAACCCGACATGCAACATTGAGCTTATCGAGCAGTGACTACACCTCTCGCAATATCAGCTTCCTAACTCACAGTGCCAATGCTACCTCGTCCTTAAGGGCCGCCACTTTATGATCCGGAAGCTGAAATTCCCATCTCAAATAAACAGACATCAAATTCTTCAGGATCCATGGAATTTCAAAAACAGGAGGGGGAATCGAGAACCCCCCCCCCTCAAAACTGTTAAACAACAAGTCAGTCGTCTGTCAATCAGGAAATTCTCTATTTAGGTAAGGCAGCATCGCGTGCAACCTCACTGGAGTCCCTCCCTTGGGTATTAGTGGCTCCTGACTTGGCCTTATTCCTCCTGAAGCACTAGTAAGCGCGGTGAGAGGCACCAATGAAGTGCGAGTAGAGAAGCTTGAACTTGCAGTTAGATCCGAACTTACACGGGCTCTCATTAAACTGCCAACATAATCCGGGCTTCTGGGGCACAGACTGCCTGGAAGAGTCCCAGAATTCTGTTGCCCAGCGCAGCTTCCTGACTGGCTGGAATTTTCACCCCCCATGAAAGGACTGTCCGAACCTAGTTGGAGCCATTACCCGCAGCCACAGACCAATATCCATCTGGTCCCAACAGATAGAGGGGTGAATGGCCTTCCGTTAACGACACTGCTCATCATACCATAACCACGCCTGCACCCCATATACCCTGTAGGCTTCCCCGTTGGAATCCATATAAAAAAACAGGTGCGAGCAGTTTCCGGCACTGTTTCGCCGATAACACTCGCCAAGATTGCAAACGCCTGCAACCAGTTTGTAATCGTCTGCAGATCAAACGTCACCTCTGCTTCTCCTCATCCTCCTTCTTACTATAATCCTTTTTATGCCTATCTAAATTAAATGTCTCCAACGGCAACAGGGAAAAAATGTCAAGGTATTCCCAATTCCAATTTTTTTTCCTAAGCTCCTTTTGTAAGAATGGAACCCAGGGGGCCTTCAAAGCAGACATATACTTCGCCCCGGGGCCTTATCATCCAAATGAATCCTATCCTTATCCTTTTCAGTCTAAACCGACACCGGTTCGGCTGACCCTACTCACAACCGCCGACCCAACGCCAACGCCCCCCTGCCCCGCAACACCATGACCAACCCATGTGGATAAATGCCCTGGCACCGTCCTAGCCCCTGCTAACTGATCTAACACTCGCCAAGACCACTGCAACACCCTCACTGAAAGGTTCCACCTCTCCGTCTGCACTCGGGCCAACGCCGACTGACACTGCCTGACCACCCAAACCACTATGAACAGCAACAGTAAAAGGAGACGAACAAAACATAGAGCCATACTCACCAAGCCATGCAGAAGCTGAGATCCCACCAGCCGAATCTCCATAATCCCGATGACCATCCGATCCATGCGAAACGTCAGCACCGCGGGGCTGAGGTGTGAGTAATCCAGGGAAGGGGGACTCATCCTCAAATTGGTCACAGGCAGACACGATCCAGGAACATCCTGGCTGGCTGAAGTGCAGGCCAAACCAGTGGGCTGTGATTGTAATAATATGCACACCGAGGACACAACGCTGTCCTCAGTGATGGATCCAGGGTCTCTCTGGCTACCATCCAGGGTCAAAAAATCCAGGCCGTTCGACTGGAGCATTGCCGGAATGGCCTGCTGCAGTATCCGAGGACAGGGGTGGAAAGGCAGTGATAAGGTCTGCCCCAAGCTGAGGCAGAGGCCTACCAACCACCGGAGGCCTTGGGCAGAGCCGCAAAATCCTCCCAAGCCGGGTCCAGCTTGCACGACATCACTGCGGTCACATGCCTGAATGGTCCCCGGAAGGGATTTTGTGCCACCACTGAGGCCCCACAGCCATATCCAGAGACAGCCTCCATGGTGGCCTGGTCCTCCACAATGGCTGCTCTGGAGGGAGGGACAAACTGGGCACCCACGCAGCTGCACCGCCGCCGACTATTCCCAGCAGCTGTCGATCCAATCACCCAGGAAGGTGATGGCTGGCCTCAGCCTGCATGACGCTCCAGGATGCCATCGGTGGGCACAGGAAGCAACTGCACAGGGTTGGGGCAAAGGTTTCTATCCGGGATAGCGCGGGCCGAAAGGGGGGCCCTGCTTCTGGATTGCCCTATATAAACCACCCACTGCCTAAACCACACCCACGGACACTGTCCTTCCTTCCTAACTCAAGTCATGCCGGCCTCCACCCACAACCAGGGTTGAGGGTCCGGCCTGTTACTTTAACATTAGCTAATATGAGAGAGGCCTTTAGTTGCTTAGTGGTTACCTTGGGGTCCCTTGTGATCTTGCTTGTGATTATACATACGTCTTGCACTTGGAGTGATCTTAAACACCCGAGCATGGTAGTGCACATAAAACCCACAAAAGAAACTCACATGCTGCAGATTTTAAAACGCACCACAGGTCATCTTACAAAGTGTAAAGAAGCGCAGTCGGCAGATTTCTATAACTCCCATCAACTTTGCTGGAACTGCAAGACGTTGCTTTTATGACACAATGAAAATAAGCAGTGTCAAAACTCATGAAAAGCTCATTATGGGAGTGTAGCCTCAGGCTCTGTTCACACGTTGCATTTTTGTGTTAGTTTTATGCAAATGAAAGTCTGCGCTTTACAGCACCAGCAAAACTTCTGAGAGTCTAGAAATCTCATGCACTCGATGGCTTCTTTGCTTTTTTCTTCCCGACTGAAATGGAAGATGCTGCAGTTTGGATAGGTCAGTGTGGAATTTATTTCAGTGTTTTTGCAGCAATTTTTCACCATTGAAAGCAACGAGAAAATGTAAAAATGCTGGAAAAATGCGACGGCTGCCATTCTGGTGAGTGAAAGTAACTTTATATACATGTAAATATGTAGTGTAGATAAATGACACCAAAAAAATAAACAAAAAACGCAGCAAGATCCGCTCTCTGGAAGCAGCTTTATTTACTGCCAAGAGAGCAGGTTTTGGCTGCAGAAGAAACGCACCAAAAACGCAACGTGTGAACATAGTCTAACAGTGCTAGCAGCAGATTCAGAATGTATCACCGCTAAGCGGTAACTCAGCTTTTCCAGTATCAGCAGCAGTCTCACAATGTATCATCACTAAAGGCTGCTTTACAGGAGACGATCTATCGTGCGATAGATCGTCGGGGTCACGGTTTTTGTGACGCACCTCTGGCATCGCTTGCGACGTCGACTTGTGTGACACCTCCGAGCGACGCAGTATCGCTCACAAATCGTGAGTCGTGTACTCGTCGCTCGGTTTCATAATCTCAATTAATTAAAATGGCGCCGGTTGCTCATCGTTCCCGGGGTAGCACACGCCGCTCCGTGTGACACCCCGGGAACAATGAACACAGCTGACCTCCGTCCCGCGGCACCCGCCGGCAATGCGGAAGGAAGGAGGTGGGTGGGATGTTTACGTCCCGCTCATCCCCGCCCCTCCGCTTCTATTGGCCAGCTGCCGCGTGACGTCGATGTGACGCCGAACGTCCCTCCCCCTTCAGGAAGAGGATGTTCGCCGCCCACAGCGACGTTGCACAGCAGTGCGTGTGACGGGGGTTAACCACTTTGTGCGCCACGGGCAACTAATTGCCCGTGACGCACAAACGACGGGGGCGGGTACAATCGATCGTGAAATTGCACGATAGATCGTACCGTGTAAAGCTGTAAAGCAGGTTTTAGGCTAGGTTCACATTTCCATTGTTTTCCATCAGTCACATGCGTTGCTTGACGCTTGTGACTGATGCGTTGTACGACGGATGACAAAAATTAGAATTCATTGTCGGACTCCGTTGTAAAACGGGAGAGAGAGAACGATCAGCTGATCTCCCGGCCGCAGGCTTTGGACAGCAAACAGATGATCTCCCGGCGGCCGGCTAATGAGAGATTGATCAGCTGATCACTCTCATTAGCCGGCCGCCGGGTGATCAGCTGATCGCTCACAGCAGCCGGCCGCCGGGAGATGAGCTGATCGCTCACAGCAGCCGGCCGCCGGGAGATGAGCTGATCGCTCACAGCAGCCGGCCGCCGGGAGATCAGCTGATCGCTCACAGCAGCCGGCCGCCGGGAGATCAGCTGATTGCTCACAGCAGCCGACTGCCGGGAGATCAGGTGATCGCTCACAGCAGCCGGCCGCCGGGACATCAGGTGATCGCTCACAGCAGCCGGCCGCCGGGAGATCAGGTGATCGCTTACAGTAGCCGGCCGCCGGGAGATCAGCCGATTGCTCACAGCAGCCGGCCGCCGGGAGATCAGCCGATTGCTCACAGCAGCCGGCCGCCGGGAGATCAGCTGATCGCTTACAGTAGCCGGCCGCTGGGTCATCAGCTAATCGCTCACATCGTTGATCACTGATCGTTCCACGACTGATCAGTCGGGCGGAGAATGAAACGCAGAGACATAAGTCACAATCCGCCGCTCATAAAGTCTATGGGAATCCGCCAAACGGATTCCGTTGTTTACCAGAGCAGCGGATTGTGACTGATACAAATTGACGGAAATGTGAACCTATTCTCAGAATGTATCATCAGTAAGTTGTAACTCAGCTTTCCCAGTATCAGCAGCAGTCTCAGAGTGTACCAACACTAAGCGGTAACTCAGCTTTCCCAATGTCAGCAGCAATCTCAGAATGTATCATCAGTAAGCTTTAACTCAGCTTTCCCAGTATCAGCAGTCTCACAATGTATCATCACTAAGCTGTAACTCAGCTTTCCCAGTATCAGCAGCAGTCTCACTATGTATCATCACTAAGCTGTAACTCAGCTTTCCCAGTATCAGCAGTCTCACTATGTAACATCACTAAGCTGTAACCCAGCTTTCCCAGTATCAGCAGTCTCACTATGTATCATCACTAAGCTGTAACTCAGCTTTCCCAGTATCAGCAGTCTCAAAATGTATCATCACTAAGCTGTAACTCAGCTTTCCCAGTATCAGCAGTCTCACAATGTATCATCACTAAGCTGTAACTCAGCTTTCCCAGTATCAGCAGTCTCACTATGTAACATCACTAAGCTGTAACCCAGCTTTCCCAGTATCAGCAGTCTCACAATGTATCATCACTAAGCTGTAACTCAGCTTTCCCAGTATCAGCAGTCTCACTATGTAACATCACTAAGCTGTAACTCAGCTTTCCCAGTATCAGCAGTCTCACTATGTAACAGCACTAAGCTGTAACTCAGCTTTCCCAGTATCAGCAGTCTCACTATGTATCATCACTAAGCTGTAACTCAGCTTTCCCAGTATCAGCAGTCTCACTATGTATCATCACTAAGCTGTAACTCAGCTTTCCCAGTATCAGCAGTCTCACAATGTATCATCACTAAGCTGTAACTCAGCTTTCCCAATATCAGCAGTCTCCAAATGTATCATCAGTAAGTTGTAACTCAGCTTTCCCAGTATCAGCAGCAGTCTCACAATGTATCATCACTTAGCTGTAACTCAGCTTTCCCAATGTCAGCAGCAATCTCAGAATGTATCATCAGTAAGGTGTAACTCAGCTTTCCCAGTATCAGCAGCAATCTCACAATGTATCATCACTTAGCTGTAACTCAGCTTTCCCAGCATCAGCAGCAATCTCACAACGGTAACGGTGTATAAGATCAGTAAAAAGTGTCCACATTCTGCATCTTATAAAAAAGAAAAAGCAAAGTGACCAAAGAGTAAAGGGGGCTTTACACGCTGCGGCATCGCTAATGCGGAGTCGTTGGGGTCACGGAATTTGTGACGCACATCCGGCCGCTGTAGCGATGCCGTTGCGTGTGACACCGATAAGCGATTTTGCATCATTGCAAAAACATGCAAAATCGCTAAATCGGCGACATGGGGGTCCATTCTTAAAAATCGTTACTGCAGCAGTAACGAAGTTGTTCCTCGTTCCTGCGGCAGCACACATCGCTGCGTATGACACCGCAGGAACGAGGAAGCTCTCCTTACCTGCCTCCCGGCCGCTATGCAGAAGGAAGGAGGTGGGCGGGATGTTACATCCCGCTCATCTCCGCCCCTCCGCTGCTATTGGGCGGCGGTTCAGTGACGTTTCAGTGACGTCGCTGTGACGCCGCACGGACCGCCCCCTTAGAAAGGAGGCGGTTCGCCGGTCACAGCGACATCGCCGGGCAGGTAAGTATGTGTGACGGCTCTGGGCGATGATGTGGGGCACGGGCAGCGATATGCCACTGTCGCGCAACAGATGGGGGCGGGTACCCACACTAGCGATATCGGTACCAATATCGCAGTGTGTAAAGTAGCCTTAAGAGCAGAAGATGCAGAGATTGTGAGATGATATGTGCAGCACAGACTCACCGGTGTAACAATGGGGGCGGTGCAGGCGGAATCCCGGGGAGCAGAAGGACCTTCAGTGACGTCATGACTATGCGACCGGTCACATGTGGGGGGAGTCACATTCTGCCGATTTATACACACCCAGCTCTGCACGTCTGTGCTGTAAGCAAACGTTACACTGTCTCAGGCTCTACACTGTATAATGTAGACACAAGGCTATAAAATGAGGGCTGTGCACAACTATAACCCAGCTTTCCCAGTCTCAGAACCTGTCAACATTGAGCTATAAAGAAAGCTTTCCAATTTTAAGCAACATTCTCAGAATATATTATTTCACAGCCATAACCCAGCTTTCCCAGTGTCATCAGCAGTGCCTTAATGTATCATCACTAAGCTGTAACTCAGCTTTTCCAGTTTCAGCAGCAGTCTCACAATGTATCATCACTAAGCTGTAACTCAGCTTTCCCAGTATCAGCAGTCTCACAATGTACCATCACTAAGCTGTAACTCAGCTTTCCCAGTATCAGCAGCAGTTTCACAATGTATCATCACTAAGCTGTAACTCAGCTTTCCCAGTATGAAGCAGTCTCAGAATGTATCATCACTAAGCTGTAACTCAGCTTTCCCAGTATGAAGCAGTCTCACAATGTATCATCACTAAGCGGTAACTCAGCTTTCCCAGTATCAGCAGCAGTTTCACAATGTATCATCACTAAGCTGTAACTCAGCTTTCCCAGTATCAGCAGTCTCACAATGTACCATCACTAAGCTGTAACTCAGCTTTCCCAGTTTCAGCAGTCTCACAATGTATCATCACTACGCTGTAACTCAGCTTTCCCAGTTTCAGCAGTCTCACAATGTACCATCACTAAGCTGTAACTCAGCTTTCCCAGTTTCAGCAGTCTCACAATGTATCATCACTAAGCTGTAACTCAGCTTTCCCAGTTTCAGCAGTCTCACAATGTATCATCACTAAGCTGTAACTCAGCTTTCCCAGTATCAGCAGTCTCACAATGTACCATCACTAAGCTGTAACTCAGCTTTCCCAGTATCAGCAGTCTCACAATGTATCATCACTAAGCTGTAACTCAGCTTTCCCAGTATCAGCATTCTCACAATGTACCATCACTAAGCTGTAACTCAGCTTTCCCAGAATCAGCAGTCTCACAATGTATCATCACTAAGCTGTAACTCAGCTTTCCCAGTATCAGCAGTCTCACAATGTATCATCACTAAGCTGTAACTCAGCTTTCCCAGTATCAGCAATCTCACAATGTACCATCACTAAGCTGTAACTCAGCTTTCCCAGTATCAGCAGTCTCACAATGTATCATCACTACGCTGTAACTCAGCTTTCCCAGTATCAGCAGTCTCACAATGTACCATCACTAAGCTGTAACTCAGCTTTTCCAGTATAAGCAGTCTCACAATGTATCATCACTACGCTGTAACTCAGCTTTCCCAGTATCAGCAGTCTCACAATGTATCACCACTAAGCGGTAACTCAGCTTTCCCAGTATCAGCAGTAGTCTCACAATGTATCATCACTAAGCTGTAACTCAGCTTTCCCAGTATCAGCAGCAGTTTCACAATGTATCATCACTAAGCTGTAACTCAGCTTTCCCAGTATCAGCAGCAGTCTCAGAATGTATCATCACTAAGCTGTAACTCAGCTTTCCCAGTATCAGCAGCAGTCTCACAATGTATCATCACTAAGCTGTAACTCAGCTTTCCCAGTATCAGCAGCAGTCTCACAATGTATCATCACTAAGCTGTAACTCAGCTTTCCCAGTATCAGCAATCTCACAATGTGTCATCACTAAGCTGTAACTCAGCTTTCCCAGTATCAGCAGTCTCACAATGTATCATCACTAAGCTGTAACCCAGCTTTCCCAGTTTCAGCAGTCTTCAATGTATCATCACTAAGCTGTAACTCAGCTTTCCCAGTATCAGCAGTCTCAGAATGCATCATCACTAAGCTGTAACTCAGCTTTCCCAGTATCAGCAGCAATCTCACAATGTATCATCACTAAGCTGTAACTCAGCTTTCCCAGTTTCAGCAGTCTTCAATGTATCATCACTAAGCTGTAACTCAGCTTTCCCAGTATCAGCAGTCTTCAATGTATCATCACTAAGCTGTAACTCAGCTTTCCCAGTATCAGCAGTCTCAGAATGTATCATCACTAAGCTGTAACTCAGCTTTCCCAGTTTCAGCAGTCTCAAAATGTATCATCACTAAGCTGTAACTCAGCTTTCCCAGTTTCAGCAGTCTTCAATGTATCATCACTAAGCTGTAACTCAGCTTTCCCAGTATCAGCAGTCTTCAATGTATCATCACTAAGCTGTAACTCAGCTTTCCCAGTATCAGCAGTCTCAGAATGTATCATCACTAAGCTGTAACTCAGCTTTCCCAGTATCAGCAGTCTCACAATGTATCATCACTAAGCTGTAACTCAGCTTTCCCAGTATCAGCAGTCTCAAAATGTATCATCACTAAGCTGTAACTCAGCTTTCCCAGTATCAGCAGTCTCACAATGTATCATCACTAAGCTGTAACCCAGCTTTCCCAGTATCAGCAGCAGTCTCACAATGTATCATCACTAAGCTGTAACTCAGCTTTCCCAGTATCAGCAATCTCACAATGTATCATCACTAAGCTGTAACTCAGCTTTCCCAGTATCAGCAGCAGTCTCACAATGTATCATCACTAAGCGGTAACTCAGCTTTCCCAGTATCAGCAGTCTCACAATGTATCATCACTAAGCTGTAACTCAGCTTTCCCAGTATCAGCAGTCTCACAATGTACCATCACTAAGCTGTAACTCAGCTTTCCCAGCATCAGCAGTCTCACAATGTACCATCACTAAACTGTAACTCAGCTTTCCCAGTATCAGCAGTCTCACAATGTACCATCACTAAGCTGTAACTCAGCTTTCCCAGTATCAGCAGTCTCCAAATGTATCATCAGTAAGTTGTAACTCAGCTTTCCCAGTATCAGCAGTCTCACAATGTATCATCACTAAGCTGTAACTCAGCTTTCACAGTATCAGCAGTCTCACAATGTATCATCACTAAGCTGTAACCCAGCTTTCCCAGTTTCAGCAGTCTTCAATGTATCATCACTAAGCTGTAACTCAGCTTTCCCAGTATCAGCAGTCTCAGAATGCATCATCACTAAGCTGTAACTCAGCTTTCCCAGTATCAGCAGTCTCAAAATGTATCATCACTAAGCTGTAACTCAGCTTTCCCAGTATCAGCAATCTCACAATGTGTCATCACTAAGCTGTAACTCAGCTTTCCCAGTTTCAGCAGTCTCAAAATGTATCATCACTAAGCTGTAACTCAGCTTTCCCAGTATCAGCAGTCTCACAATGTATCATCACTAAGCTGTAACTCAGCTTTCCCAGTATCAGCAGCAGTCTCACAATGTATCATCACTAAGCTGTAACTCAGCTTTCCCAGTATCAGCAGTCTCACAATGTACCATCACTAAGCTGTAACTCAGCTTTCCCAGCATCAGCAGTCTCACAATGTACCATCACTAAACTGTAACTCAGCTTTCCCAGTATCAGCAGTCTCACAATGTACCATCACTAAGCTGTAACTCAGCTTTCCCAGCATCAGCAGTCTCACAATGTACCATCACTAAACTGTAACTCAGCTTTCCCAGTATCAGCAGTCTCACAATGTACCATCACTAAGCTGTAACTCAGCTTTCCCAGTATCAGCAGCAGTCTCACAAAGTATCATCACTAAGCTGTAACTCAGCTTTCCCTGTATCAGCAGCAATCTCACAATGTACCATCACTAAGCTGTAACTCAGCTTTCCCAGTATCAGCAGTCTCACAATGTATCATCACTAAGCTGTAACTCAGCTTTCCCAGTATCAGCATTCTCACAATGTACCATCACTAAGCTGTAACTCAGCTTTCCCAGTATCAGCAGTCTCACAATGTATCATCACTAAGCTGTAACTCAGCTTTCCCAGTATCAGCAGTCTCACAATGTACCATCACTAAGCTGTAACTCAGCTTTCCCAGTATGAAGCAGTCTCAGAATGTATCATCACTAAGCTGTAACTCAGCTTTCCCAGTATCAGCAGCAGTTTCACAATGTATCATCACTAAGCTGTAACTCAGCTTTCCCAGTATCAGCAGTCTTACAATGTATCATCACTAAGCTGTAACTCAGCTTTCCCAGTATCAGCAGCAGTTTCACAATGTATCATCACTAAGCTGTAACTCAGCTTTCCCAGTATCAGCAGTCTCACAATGTATCATCACTAAGCGGTATCTCAGCTTTCCCAGAATCAGCAGTCTCACAATGTATCATCACTAAGCGGTAACTCAGCTTTCCCAGTATCAGCAGTCTCACAATGTATCATCACTAAGCTGTAACTCAGCTTTCCCAGTATCAGCAGTCTCACAATGTACCATCACTAAGCTGTAACTCAGCTTTCCCAGTATCAGCAGTCTCACAATGTATCATCACTAAGCTGTAACTCAGCTTTCCCAGTATCAGCATTCTCACAATGTACCATCACTAAGCTGTAACTCAGCTTTCCCAGTATCAGCAGTCTCACAATGTATCATCACTAAGCTGTAACTCAGCTTTCCCAGTATCAGCAATCTCACAATGTACCATCACTAAGCTGTAACTCAGCTTTCCCAGTATCAGCAGTCTCACAATGTATCATCACTAAGCTGTAACTCAGCTTTTCCAGTATAAGCAGTCTCACAATGTATCATCACTACGCTGTAACTCAGCTTTCCCAGTATCAGCAGTCTCACAATGTATCACCACTAAGCGGTAATTCAGCTTTCCCAGTATCAGCAGTAGTCTCACAATGTATCATCACTAAGCTGTAACTCAGCTTTCCCAGTATCAGCAGCAGTTTCACAATGTATCATCACTAAGCTGTAACTCAGCTTTCCCAGTATCAGCAGCAGTCTCACAATGTATCATCACAAAGCTGTAACTCAGCTTTCCCAGTATCAGCAGCAGTTTCACAATGTATCATCACTAAGCTGTAACTCAGCTTTCCCAGTATCAGCAGCAGTCTCACAATGTATCATCACTAAGCTGTAACTCAGCTTTCCCAGTATCAGCAGCAGTCTCACAATGTATCATCACTACGCTGTAACTCAGCTTTCCCAGTATCAGCAGTCTCACAATGTATCATCACTAAGCTGTAACCCAGCTTTCCCAGTATCAGCAGTCTCACAATGTATCATCACTAAGCTGTAACTCAGCTTTCCCAGTATCAGCAGTCTCAGAATGTATCATCACTAAGCTGTAACTCAGCTTTCACAGTATCAGCAGTCTCACAATGTATCATCACTAAGCTGTAACTCAGCTTTCCCAGTATCAGCAGTCTCACAATGTTTCATCACTAAGCTGTAACTCAGCTTTCCCAGTATCAGCAGCAGTCTCACAATGTATCATCACTAAGCTGTAACTCAGCTTTCCCAGTATCAGCAGCAGTCTCAGAATGAATCATCACTAAGCTGTAACTCAGCTTTCCCAGTATCAGTAGCAGTCTCACAATGTATCATCACTAAGCTGTAACTCAGCTTTCCCAGTATCAGCAATCTCACAATGTGTCATCACTAAGCTGTAACTCAGCTTTCCCAGTTTCAGCAGTCTCAAAATGTATCATCACTAAGCTGTAACTCAGCTTTCCCAGTATCAGCAGTCTCAAAATGTATCATCACTAAGCTGTAACTCAGCTTTCCCAGTATCAGCAGTCTCACAATGTACCATCACTAAGCTGTAACTCAGCTTTCCCAGTATGAAGCAGTCTCACAATGTATCATCACTAAGCTGTAACTCAGTTTTCCCAGTATCAGCAGTCTCACAATGTATCATCACTAAGCTGTAACTCAGCTTTCCCAGTATCAGCAGTCTCACAATGTACCATCACTAAGCTGTAACTCAGCTTTCCCAGCATCAGCAGTCTCACAATGTACCATCACTAAACTGTAACTCAGCTTTCCCAGTATCAGCAGTCTCACAATGTACCATCACTAAGCTGTAACTCAGCTTTCCCAGTATCAGCAGCAGTCTCACAAAGTATCATCACTAAGCTGTAACTCAGCTTTCCCTGTATCAGCAGCAATCTCACAATGTACCATCACTAAGCTGTAACTCAGCTTTCCCAGTATCAGCAGTCTTCAATGTATCATCACTAAGCTGTAACTCAGCTTTCCCAGTATCAGCAGTCTCACAATGTATCATCACTAAGCTGTAACTCAGCTTTCCCAGTATCAGCATTCTCACAATGTACCATCACTAAGCTGTAACTCAGCTTTCCCAGTATCAGCAGTCTCACAATGTATCATCACTAAGCTGTAACTCAGCTTTCCCAGTATCAGCAGTCTCACAATGTACCATCACTAAGCTGTAACTCAGCTTTCCCAGTATGAAGCAGTCTCAGAATGTATCATCACTAAGCTGTAACTCAGCTTTCCCAGTATCAGCAGTCTCACAATGTATCATCACTAAGCTGTAACTCAGCTTTCCCAGTATCAGCATTCTCACAATGTACCATCACTAAGCTGTAACTCAGCTTTCCCAGTATCAGCAGTCTCACAATGTATCATCACTAAGCTGTAACTCAGCTTTCCCAGTATCAGCAGTCTCACAATGTACCATCACTAAGCTGTAACTCAGCTTTCCCAGTATGAAGCAGTCTCACAATGTACCATCACTAAGCTGTAACTCAGCTTTCCCAGTATGAAGCAGTCTCACAATGTATCATCACTAAGCTGTAACTCAGCTTTCCCAGTATCAGCAGTCTCACAATGTATCATCACTAAGCGGTATCTCAGCTTTCCCAGTATCAGCAGTCTCACAATGTATCATCACTAAGCGGTAACTCAGCTTTCCCAGTATCAGCAGTCTCACAATGTATCATCACTAAGCTGTAACTCAGCTTTCCCAGTATCAGCAGTCTCACAATGTACCATCACTAAGCTGTAACTCAGCTTTCCCAGTTTCAGCAGTCTCACAATGTATCATCACTACGCTGTAACTCAGCTTTCCCAGTATCAGCAGTCTCACAATGTATCATCACTAAGCTGTAACTCAGCTTTCCCAGTATCAGCATTCTCACAATGTACCATCACTAAGCTGTAACTCAGCTTTCCCAGTATCAGCAGTCTCACAATGTATCATCACTAAGCTGTAACTCAGCTTTTCCAGTATAAGCAGTCTCACAATGTATCATCACTACGCTGTAACTCAGCTTTCCCAGTATCAGCAGTCTCACAATGTATCACCACTAAGCGGTAACTCAGCTTTCCCAGTATCAGCAGTAGTCTCACAATGTATCATCACTAAGCTGTAACTCAGCTTTCCCAGTATCAGCAGCAGTTTCACAATGTATCATCACTAAGCTGTAACTCAGCTTTCACAGTATCAGCAGTCTCACAATGTATCATCACTAAGCTGTAACTCAGCTTTCCCAGTATCAGCAGTCTCAGAATGAATCATCACTAAGCTGTAACTCAGCTTTCCCAGTATCAGTAGCAGTCTCACAATGTATCATCACTAAGCTGTAACTCAGCTTTCCCAGTATCAGCAATCTCACAATGTGTCATCACTAAGCTGTAACTCAGCTTTCCCAGTATCAGCAGTCTCACAATGTAGCATCACTAAGCTGTAACTCAGCTTTCCCAGTTTCAGCAGTCTCACAATGTATCATCACTACGCTGTAACTCAGCTTTCCCAGTATCAGCAGTCTCACAATGTATCATCACTAAGCTGTAACTCAGCTTTCCCAGTATCAGCATTCTCACAATGTACCATCACTAAGCTGTAACTCAGCTTTCCCAGTATCAGCAGTCTCACAATGTATCATCACTAAGCTGTAACTCAGCTTTTCCAGTATAAGCAGTCTCACAATGTATCATCACTACGCTGTAACTCAGCTTTCCCAGTATCAGCAGTCTCACAATGTATCACCACTAAGCGGTAACTCAGCTTTCCCAGTATCAGCAGTAGTCTCACAATGTATCATCACTAAGCTGTAACTCAGCTTTCCCAGTATCAGCAGCAGTTTCACAATGTATCATCACTAAGCTGTAACTCAGCTTTCACAGTATCAGCAGTCTCACAATGTATCATCACTAAGCTGTAACTCAGCTTTCCCAGTATCAGCAGTCTCAGAATGAATCATCACTAAGCTGTAACTCAGCTTTCCCAGTATCAGTAGCAGTCTCACAATGTATCATCACTAAGCTGTAACTCAGCTTTCCCAGTATCAGCAATCTCACAATGTATCATCACTAAGCTGTAACTCAGCTTTCCCAGTATCAGCAGTCTCACAATGTACCATCACTAAGCTGTAACTCAGCTTTCCCAGTATCAGCAGTCTCACAATGTACCATCACTAAGCTGTAACTCAGCTTTCCCAGTTTCAGCAGTCTCACAATGTATCATCACTACGCTGTAACTCAGCTTTCCCAGTATCAGCAGTCTCACAATGTATCATCACTAAGCTGTAACTCAGCTTTCCCAGTATCAGCATTCTCACAATGTACCATCACTAAGCTGTAACTCAGCTTTCCCAGTATCAGCAGTCTCACAATGTATCATCACTAAGCTGTAACTCAGCTTTTCCAGTATAAGCAGTCTCACAATGTATCATCACTACGCTGTAACTCAGCTTTCCCAGTATCAGCAGTCTCACAATGTATCACCACTAAGCGGTAACTCAGCTTTCCCAGTATCAGCAGTAGTCTCACAATGTATCATCACTAAGCTGTAACTCAGCTTTCCCAGTATCAGCAGCAGTTTCACAATGTATCATCACTAAGCTGTAACTCAGCTTTCACAGTATCAGCAGTCTCAGAATGAATCATCACTAAGCTGTAACTCAGCTTTCCCAGTATCAGTAGCAGTCTCACAATGTATCATCACTAAGCTGTAACTCAGCTTTCCCAGTATCAGCAATCTCACAATGTGTCATCACTAAGCTGTAACTCAGCTTTCCCAGTATCAGGAGTCTCAGAATGTACCATCACTAAGCGGTAACTCAGCTTTCCCAGTATCAGGAGTCTCAGAATGTACCATCACTAAGCGGTAACTCAGCTTTCCCAGTATCAGCAGTCTCACAATGTATCATCACTAAGCTGTAACTCAGCTTTCCCAGTATCAGCAGCAATGTCACAATGTATCATCACTAAGCTGTAACTCAGCTTTCCCAGTATCAGCAGCAGTTTCACAATGTACCATCACGAAGCTGTAACTCAGCTTTCCCAGTATCAGCAGTCTCACAATGTATCATCACTAAGCTGTAGCTCAGCTTTCCCAGTATCAGCATTCTCACAATGTACCATCACTAAGCTGTAACTCAGCTTTCCCAGTATCAGCAGTCTCACAATGTACCATCACTAAGCTGTAACTCAGCTTTCCCAGTATAAGCAGTCTCACAATGTATCATCACTACGCTGTAACTCAGCTTTCCCAGTATCAGCAGTCTCACAATGTATCATCACTAAGCTGTAACTCAGCTTTCCCAGTATCAGCAGTCTCACAATGTATCATCACTAAGCTGTAGCTCAGCTTTCCCAGTATCAGCAGCAGTCTCACAATGTATCATCACTAAGCGGTAACTCAGCTTTCCCAGTATCAGCAGTCTCACAATGTATCATCACTAAGCTGTAACTCAGCTTTCCCAGTATCAGCAGTCTCACAATGTATCATCACTAAGCAGTAACTCAGCTTTCCCAGTATCAGCAGTCTCACAATGTATCATCACTAAGCAGTAACTCAGCTTTCCCAGTTTCAGCAGTCTCACAATGTATCATCACTAAGCTGTAACTCAGCTTTCCCAGTATCAGCAGTCTCACAATGTATCATCACTAAGCAGTAACTCAGCTTTCCCAGTTTCAGCAGTCTCACAATGTATCATCACTAAGCTGTAACTCAGCTTTCCCAGTATCAGCAGCAATGTCACAATGTACCATCACTAAGCTGTAACTCAGCTTTCCTAGTATCAGCAGCAATCGCACAATGTATCATCACTAAGTTGTAACTCAGCTTTCCCAGTATCAGCAGCAGTCTCACAATGTATCATCACTAAGCTGTAACTCAGCTTTCCCAGTATCAGCAGCAATGTCACAATGTATCATCACTAAGCTGTAACTCAGCTTTCCTAGTATCAGCAGCAATGTCACAATGTATCATCACTAAGCTGTAACTCAGCTTTCCTAGTATCAGCAGCAATGTCACAATGTATCATCACTAAGCTGTAACTCAGCTTTCCCAGTATCAGCAGCAATCGCACAATGTATCATCACTAAGCTGTAACTCAGCTTTCCCAGTATCAGCAGTCTCACAATGTATCATCACTAAGCTGTAACTCAGCTTTCCCAGTATCAGCAGTCTCACAATGTATCATCACTAAGCTGTAACTCAGCTTTCCCAGTATCAGCAGTCTCACAATGTATCATCACTAAGCTGTAGCTCAGCTTTCCCAGTATCAGCAGCAGTCTCACAATGTATCATCACTAAGCGGTAACTCAGCTTTCCCAGTATCAGCAGTCTCACAATGTATCATCACTAAGCTGTAACTCAGCTTTCCCAGTATCAGCAGTCTCACAATGTATCATCACTAAGCTGTAACTCAGCTTTCCCAGTATCAGCAGCAATGTCACAATGTACCATCACTAAGCTGTAACTCAGCTTTCCTAGTATCAGCAGCAATCGCACAATGTATCATCACTAAGCTGTAACTCAGCTTTCCCAGTATCAGCAGTCTCACAATGTATCATCACTAAGCTGTAACTCAGCTTTCCTAGTATCAGCAGCAGTCTCACAATGTATCATCACTAAGCTGTAACTCAGCTTTCCGAGTATCAGCAGTCTCACAATGTATCACCACTAAGCTGTAACTCAGCTTTCCCAGTATCAGCAGCAGTCTCACAATGTATCATCACTAAGCGGTAACTCAGCTTTCCCAGTATTAGCAGCAGTCTCACAATGTACCATCACTAAGCTGTAACTCAGCTTTCCCAGTATCAGCAGCAGTCTCACAATGTATCATCACTAAGCGGTAACTCAGCTTTCCCAGTATTAGCAGCAGTCTCACAATGTATCATCACTAAGCGGTAACTCAGCTTTCCCAGTATTAGCAGCAGTCTCACAATGTATCATCACTAAGCGGTAACTCAGCTTTCCCAGTATCAGCAGCAGTCTCACAATGTATCATCACTAAGTGGTAACTCAGCTTTCCCAGTATCAGCAGCAATCGCACAATGGTGTAACGGTGTATGTGTCCACATTCTGCATCTTATAACAGAGAAAAAGCCTCCAAGTGACCAAAGAGTAAGAGAAGAAGATGCAGGGATTGTATAACAGCAATAATCCAGGTCAGATGTACATGAGAGATGATATGTGCAGCACAGACTCACCGGTGTAACAATGGGGGCGGTGCAGGCGGAATCCCGGGGAGCAGAAGGACCTTCAGTGACGTCATGACTATGCGACCGGTCACATGTGGGGGGAGTCACATTCTGCAGATTTATACACACCCAGCTCTGCACGTCTGTGCTGTAAGCAAACGTTACACTGTCTCAGGCTCTACACTGTATAATGTAGACACAAGGCTATAAAATGAGGGCTGTGCACAACTATAACCCAGCTTTCCCAGTCTCAGAACCTGTCAACATTGAGCTATAAAGAAAGCTTTCCAATTTTAAGCAACATTCTCAGAATATATTATTTCACAGCTGTAACCTGTTAGAACTGGGCTGTACTCAGCTTTCCCAGAGTCATCAGCTGTCTCATTCTGATCAGACTATAATGGAGCTGTAACACAGCTTTCCCAGTGTCAGCAGTGTCTCTCTGGTCTTGTATTCTCTGCTGCTGATCTCTCTCCCTGGTCTTGTGTTCTCTGCTGCTGATCTCTCTCCCTGGTCTTGTGTTCTCTGCTGCTGAACTCTCTCCCTGGTCTTGTGTTCTCTGCTGCTGAACTCTCTCCCTGGTCTTGTTTTCTCTGCTGCTGAACTCTCTCTCTGGTCTTGTGTTCTCTGCTGCTGAACTCTCTCCCTGGTCTTGTGCTCTCTGCTGCTGAACTCTCTCCCTGGTCTCTTGTTTCTCTGCTCCTGAACTCTCTCCCTGGTCTTGTGTTCTCTGCTGCTGAACTCTCTCCCTGGTCTTGTATTCTCTGCTGCTGAACTCTCTCCCTGGTCTTGTGTTCTCTGCTGCTGAACTCTCTGCCTGCTCTTGTGTTCTCTGCTGCTGAACTCTCTCCTGGTCTTGTGTTCTCTGCTGCTGAACTCTCTGCCTGCTCTTGTGTTCTCTGCTGCTGAACTCTCTCCCTGGTCTTGTGTTCTCTGCTGCTGAACTCTCTCCCTGGTCTTGTGTTCTCTGCTGCTGAACTCTCTCCCTGGTCTTGTGTTCTCTGCTGCTGAACTCTCTCCCTGGTCTTGTGTTCTCTGCTGCTGAACTCTCTCCCTGGTCTTGTTTTCTCTGCTGCTGAACTCTCTCTCTGGTCTTGTGTTCTCTGCTGCTGAACTCTCTCCCTGGTCTTGTGCTCTCTGCTGCTGAACTCTCTCCCTGGTCTCTTGTTTCTCTGCTCCTGAACTCTCTCCCTGGTCTTGTGTTCTCTGCTGCTGAACTCTCTCCCTGGTCTTGTATTCTCTGCTGCTGAACTCTCTCCCTGGTCTTGTGTTCTCTGCTGCTGAACTCTCTGCCTGCTCTTGTGTTCTCTGCTGCTGAACTCTCTCCTGGTCTTGTGTTCTCTGCTGCTGAACTCTCTGCCTGCTCTTGTGCTCTCTGCTGCTGAACTCTCTCCCTAGTCTCTTGTTTCTCTGCTCCTGAACTCTCTCCCTGGTCTTGTGTTCTCTGCTGCTGAACTCTCTCCCTGGTCTTGTATTCTCTGCTGCTGAACTCTCTCCCTGGTCTTGTATTCTCTGCTGCTGAACTCTCTCCCTGGTCTTGTGTTCTCTGCTGCTGAACTCTCTGCCTGCTCTTGTGTACTCTGCTGCTGAACTCTCTCCCTGGTCTTGTGTTCTCTGCTGCTGAACTCTCTCCCTGGTCTTGTATTCTCTATTGCTGATATCTCTCCCTGGTCTCATGTTTCTCTGCTGCTGAACTCTCTTCCCTGGTCTTGTGTTCTCTGCTGATGAAATGAACTCTCTCCCTGGTCTTGTGTGCTCTGCTGCTGATCTCTCTCTCTGGTCTTGCGTTCTTTGCTGCTGAACTCTCTCCCTGGTCTTGTGTTCTCTGCTGCTGAAGTCTCTCCCTGGTCTTATGTTCTCTCCAATTGAACTCTCTCCCTGGTCTCTTGCTTCTCTGCTCCTTAACTCTCTCCCTGGTCTTGTGCTCTCTGCTGCTGAACTCTCTCCCTGGTCTTGTGTTCTCTGCTGCTGAACTCTCTCCCTGGTCTTGTGTTCTCTGTTGCTGAACTCTCTCCCTGGTCTTGTGTTCTCTGCTCCTGAACTCTCTCCCTGGTCTTGTATTCTCTGCTGCTGAACTCTCTCCCTGGTCTTGCGTTCTCTGCTGCTGAACTCTCTCCCTGGTCTTGTGTTCTCTGCTGCTGAACTCTCTCCCTGGTCTTGTGTTCTCTGCTGCTGAACTCTCTCCCTGGTCTTGTGTTCTCTGCTGCTGAACTCTCTCCCTGGTCTTGTGTTCTCTGCTGCTGATCTCTCTCCCTGGTCTTGTGTTTTCTGCTGCTGAACTCTCTCCCTGGTCTTGTGTTCTCTGCTGCTGAACTCTCTCCCTGGTCTTGTGTTCTCTGCTGCTGAACTCTCTCCCTGGTCTTGTGTTCTCTGCTACTGAACTCTCTCCCTGGTCTTGTGTTCTCTGCTCCTGAACTCTCTCCCTGGTCTTGTATTCTCTGCTGCTGAACTCTCTCCCTGGTCTTGTGTTCTCTGCTGCTGAACTCTCTCCCTGGTCTTGTGTTCTCTGCTGCTGAACTCTCTCCCTGGTTTTGTGTTCTCTGCTGCTGAACTCTCTCCCTGGTCTTGTGTTCTCTGCTGCTGAACTCTCTCCCTGGTTTTGTGTTGTCTGCTGCTGATCTCTCTCTCTGGTCTTGCGTTCTCTGCTGCTGAACTCTCTCCCTGGTTTTGTGTTCTCTGCTGCTGAAGTCTATCCCTGGTCTTATGTTCTCTCCAATTGAACTCTTTCCCTGGTCTTGGGTTCCGTACTGGCACAGTTACTGGGAAGGTCCACTTAACCACCGACACCTGAAGAAGGGCTTGTGGCAAGGGACATTTTCCCAACGGCACATTGGGTGAACATTGTGGAGGTGGGGACAGAGTCAGATCCTGGAACGGCACAGGTGCTACTGACTCCAAGGATTGCAGGCTTTAGTTCCATCAGGGTTTCCCAAATTTCCTCCACCAGTTGTTCCACCCCTTCTTCCACCTTCGACTTGTCGCTGTCTACATCTGTCGCAGGCTGGAAGCACTGCAGCACTGCCTCGGTGAACCGACATGTCAATTGTTTTTGCCATTTGGGTTTTGCACTGCAAAGCTGAGTTTTTGACCAAAGTTCTGCAACAAAAAGGCTGCAGTTTTAACTGCATAGTGCGGACAAGAAACCCAAATTCCCATAGACTTTGCTTGAAAAGCAGAACACAACCATTTTGGCATTAAACGCTGCAGTTGAAAAAGCAGCAAAAAAGCAGGTAAAAAGCAACGTGCGGACATAGCCTGAGGCTGTGTCCGCACTTTGCGTCGATGTAGTTGCAGTTCTAAACGCATCCTCTGGCATAAATTGCTTTTGCCAAAGTTGCTTCTGACCATCCAAACGCAATAAATATGCGTGCGTATTTACCGCGTTTTAGCTGCGTTTCCATTGCTTTTCCATTGCTTAAAGTCAGATGCGTTTTAATTACAAAGACACTACTAAATAAAGTTTTAACATACAAACACTATGAAAAAAGGGGGAAAAAATGAAAACAAATATAATTTATTAAATCATAACGAAAAAAGTTATAATTAATATAATTATAGTGGTTTTATACTAATATATGGCTAAAATATCAATAAATTAATATTTTAATTTTTCAATAATTTAATTGTCGGACTATGTGTGTGTGTAAAGGGACACATCATTCCATTATTTTGATGTCATAAACGCATGTTTTCTGCAGCTAATAAGCATGTAAAACGCTGGAATTTTGATGTTTGTTGCTTTTTGCAACTTCTCATTGACTTCAATGTTAGCAAAACCCAGCCCAAATGGCAAATACAATTGACATGCTGCTTCTTTGAACGCAGAGTTTTTGGCCAAAATTATGCAAATTAAACGCAGCGTTTTGAACTGCAAGTGCGCACAAGAAATCCCCATTTTCCATAGACTTTGCTGGAAAATCAAAACACATGCCTTTTGGCGTGAAAACGCTGCAGTTCAAAACGCTGCGGAAAAGCAGCTGAAACGCACGTGAAAATGCAAAGTGCGGACACAGCCTAAGACTACAATCCCTGCTTACATGCCTCTAATACACTATCCCTTCAGCTTTCCCTACACTAAATGCAGCTAAGAACAGTGTTATTATAGAATTAGCCCTGAAAAGGACTGTTGGTTTCATGTTGCACCAGCAGATATTGTCAAGCTTTAAACACACTGTCCCATCTCTAGCAGAATCTCTCCCTGCACTATTTCTAGGTACAGTGTGCCAAGCATGGCATCAACGGGTCTTATATAGACACAATGACACGATGCGGATGGCCAATCACAGTAATGCCAGTAGCCAACATGGCTAAGCTATTACTGTTATTGGCAGGCAATTCCTGCCTGTTTAGTGGCTTAAAAAATTTTGCAAAACTTAAGGTTGCTTTACACACTGCGACATCGCTACCGATATATTGTCGGGGTCACGTCGTTAGTGACGCACATCCGGCGGCGGTAGCGACATCGCAGCGCGTGACAGCTAGGAGCGACAATCAATGATCGCAAAATCATTCAAAAACGGTGATCGTTGACACGTCGCTCCTTTCCTTAATATCGCTGCTGCCACAGGTACGATGTTGTTCGTCGTTCCTGCGGCAGCATACATCGCTATGTGTGACACCGCAGGAACGACGAACATCTCCTTACCTGCGTCCATCAGCAATGCGGAAGGAAGGAGGTTGGCGGGATGTTATGTATCGCTCATCTCCGCCTCTGCGCTTCTATTGGCCGGCCGCTTAGTGACGCCGCAGTGACGTCGCTATGACGCCGAATGCACCTTCCCCTTGAAGGAGGGATTGTTCGGCGGTCACAGCGACGTCGCTGACAAGGTATGTGCTTGTGACGCTGCCGTAGTGATAATGTTCACTATGGCAGCGAGCACCAAATGTCGCACGAACGACGGGGGTGGGTGCTATCGCGCTCGACATCGCTAGCGATGTTGCAGCATGTAAAGCACCCTTTACAGGGCAGGGAATCAAGCATGGCGCCCAAGTATCAGGATACACAGTCGAGTATTGAGCATTTCGAGCATCCCAATGCTCAATCGAGCAAAGACCTTTTCGAATCAGGGCTATCATCCAATTGAAAACCGGATTACAAGAGTCACCAGAATATCAAAGATTAGAGATGGGCGAACCCACAGTTGTTCGGGTTCAGGACCAGATCTGAACCCAAATTTGACCCCAAACACCAACCCTTATATAAGTCTAAGGCACCTTCACATAAATGTTCTAAAGTATTGTTAGTAAGTGCTAGGCTTGAACTTGCAATGTAAAGAGCTGCAAAACCTGCGCTCATGTAGAAACCAAAGACCGAATACAGATCCCCAACACACAGCAGGACTGTAAGGTTCCTGGGACATTCACATGTTCTACCTCCAATATGGTGTACTTGTAGTGCCCCTGAAGCCATCAGGAGTTACAAGGAACTGCATCCTGTCAAAGATGCTGAGCCTACCCCCAGGGACCCAGAAGACCAGTGCTGGTAACACCAAAACACCTATATAATCCCTGTTTTCTCCCTTCCCTAAGGACTGGTGACAGGCTAGAGTTGGACCCAATGGATGGCCACCTAGGGGTGGAACCAATCCAGTCCACTAGATGACAACCAGGGAGGAGGGTCAGATAGTCAGTAAGTGGAAGTTAAAGGAGATGGACGTAACCATACTGATGGGAGTGTGTAACAGTAATCTGTCATGTAGTTGCCGAAGGAGTACGGTGGAGTACTCTCGGAACCATAGCACCAACGGGGTACAGAGCCCTAGGTCAGGCAAACGCTCCAGGCAGACCTGATAAAAATCTGCACGGTGAGGAAACCATCCAGGACCTCACCGACCATAAAGTCCGGGGCACCAGCAGTGATGGGAGAACCAGGGACCGGAACAGAACATCGACCCTACAGGGTTAAAGCTGCCCGCCGTACGGACTAAAGACTGAAAGACTACCAGGAGGGGACCCCCAGACGCTCCAAGGCACGGGGACCCACCAACCAGAGACAGGTGCGGGGGAAAGAAGCCACCAGGTTACTACACCGGCACTGGGACTAAGGGGACCAGTGGTTGAGGACAAGCCTTCTTCGGATTGCAAGCCATAACAACGCTGTGAGTAAACAAACCAGTTTCACTGCGATCCCTTGTGTTGCCGACCTTCTTTCCACGCCCAACTCCATCACCTAACCCCTCGGGCCTGGCCCTACTTGCGGAGGGCCCAACATCCAGGCTGCCATTAACATCAGCCCCAGTAGTGATTGTCTGTGCAGCGGCGGCTCCATCTACATAGCCACAACCCGCAAATGGTGTCACGACAAAACCTTTATTATTACTCCCCTGAACATAACCCCTTTCAAGCAACCCCCAGGGTCACGAAACCGGGCAACGGCCACCCAGTGAACTGTCCTAGTAAATATACTGCCCAGGACTGAGTACCCCATAGCCCTGGAGCGAGTAGAACTTAATCCTGTGCACTATATGTCCTATTGGGGATTTTTATATTGGAGAAACAGGACAGAGACTGAGAGCAAAGATGAGGTCTCATCTTCACACAATTACAGACAAAAAAACCCATTTACCTGTGGCCAAACATTTCTGTGCTCCAGGACACAACATAACCACATGAAAGTCATGATATTAAAAGGCAACTTCAGATCACAGAATCAGCGAAGGGTCTGGAATTACAAATACATTAAAATGTCTGACTCTGTTCACACAGGAATAAATCTGTCAGGAGAATTTATGACCCGCTAGAGAATCTGAGGGGTCAGCTCCAGAGACTGCTAGGGCACCAGACCTCTGATCCTACATGGATATTGGGACAATAAAACTTTCACACCACTAATCAAAGCTAATTAAAACTGGGTTCACACATAGCGACAACGACGTCGCTGTTACGTCACCATTTTCTGTGACGCAGCAGCGACGTCCCGTCGCTGTCGGTGTGTGTGACATCCAGCAATGACCCGGCCCCTGCTGTGAGGACGCCGCTCGTTGCTGAATGTCCTGCTTCATTTTTTGCTCTTGCTCTCCCGCTGTGAAGCGAGAGAGTGACGAACTGAAGCGAGCAGGGAGCCGGCGTCTGGCAGCCTGCGGTAAGATGTAACCACGGTAAACATTGGGTAAACAAAGGAAGCCCTTTCCTTGGTTACCCGATATTTACTTTAGTTATGTGGCGCCCTAGACAAGCCAGGACGTCACGGGTACTGCAACAACACACCCCACACACCGGTTAGGCACATCAGCCGCACACACAAATCCTTGTTGCCTCCCTCCAGGGGCTGATGTCCACACCAGGTGGGGTGGAGCCAGGCAGTTGGCCCCACCCACTGAGGAGTTCACAGTCCTGGAGGCGGGAAAGGAAGTCAGTTCAGATCGGAGTAGGAGTCAGGAGAGGAATGAAGTAGTAGTGAGGAGAAAACTGACCGTGTCCGGGTACGTGGCCCGGGCACCGAGAGCAAGGTTGGCAGATGGTGGTGGCCGTCTGCAGGAGAGGCAGATCAACGCGGAACCGTAGGACCGGGGACGGGCGGTGGCCCGCCGGTACCGAACCGGGGAGCGAAGAGAAGCCAGCACAAACCGGCAGGGCCTGCGGACCCCGACCAGGCTGGGAGTCGCCGTTAAACTGGTTAAATACGTTAGCGACGGGAACCTCCGGGGTTTCCTAGCAACCAAGACCCGATTGAAGGCAACCGTCTAAAGCGAATAGGGAGAGACAGCTACCGCCAGAGCTAGAGCTCCCAGTGCCAGAGCCTGCGGGCAATAGGGGCTCCCCCGGCATCTATCCAAGCTGGGGAGCGGGTTACCGGTGGGAAGCCATCTGGACCGAAGACACACACCAGGTGCAGGGAAAGGCAGCCACCACCAACCATCCGGGAGTGATCACAGCAGCCGGCTGCGGGACCCGTCCATCCAGCCGTTTGTTTTACCGGAGACTCTGTGTCTGTTGTTGGCTGAGTGAGTACCATCGTGCCCTCTGGCACCGCGCTGCCCCTGCGACCCTGCACCTCACCCACCCTGCATTCCTCCCTTCACCTTACCGGGCCTCGGGACAACCAACCCCTACCCACGGAGGGGAAAACATCCCAGCTGCTCCCTAACAACGCTCCCGGGATCCCCGTCACCAGCAGCGGTGGTGCCCCTGTCGCGGGCGGAGGAGGGGCTCTCGCACTGCTGCTCGGGTCCGGCTGCCGCGGCTGCTGCGGCCTGCTGCTGCTCGGTGGCTCGAGCGATGGGCCGAATCCCGGGGACTCTAGGGGCGCTCCTCGCCTGTGAGTGAAAGGGGGGCTTTGGGTATAGGGATTGGTTATTGTCCGTGACGCCACCCACGGTTGTGGTGATTTGTTGACACCACCGCTGCTCTGTATGGGGATCCCGGGAAGGATGGTATGGAGCAGCCAGTTGTTGTGTTGCCCCTCCGTGGGTAGGGGTTGGTGATCCCGGGGCCCAGTGAAGAGGTGGGTGATGCAGGGCTTGGTGGGGTGCAGGGACGCAGGGGCAGCGCTGTGCCTTGCGGCACTGTGGTACTCACTCAGCCTGAGACGTTGACACAGTTTTTCGGTAAACCACACGGCTGGAAAGACGGTTCCCACGGACGGCTGCACTTGCTCCCCCCAGTAGGTGACGGTGATGTCCCTTTGTCCTGCACCTAATATTTCTGTGTTGGTAGCGATGGGTTCCCACCGGTAACCCGCTCCCCGGCTTGGATATGGGCCGGAGGAGCCCTACTTTGCCCGCAGGCGCTGGCCCTGAGAAACTGGTGCCCTGGCGGTGGCGGTGTCTCTCCTCAATGGTTGGACTGTTGCCTTCAATCGGGACTTGGTTGTTTGGAGACAGACGTCCCCTTCACTGACGGATTTGGCAAATTTACGGTGACTCCTAGCCTTGCCGGGGTCCGAGAGGCCCCTGCCCTGGTGCTGACTGTTCTTCGTATACTGCTCCAGACCGCCGGGCCACTACCCGTCCGCGGTCCTTCCAGCAACCTCCGAGCAGTCCCCCTCCAGACTGTCACCGCCGTTGCTGACCTTGCTGACTCTGTCCTGCACACAGCTGGACCAACTTCAGGCTTTTCTACTCTCACTTTTACTCTTTTCTTCTGTTTCTCTACTACTTCACTTCCACTTCACTTAGCTCCACTACCACTTCCTTCTACTTCACTCCCCTAGCTTGAACTCTTCCTCAGACTCTAGTCTGGCTTCAACCGCCTGGTTCTTCCCGCCTCCAGGGCTGTGAACTCCTCGGTGGGCAGTGCCAACCGCCTGGCCCACCCCCTGGTGTGAACATCAGCCCCTGGAGGAAGGCAACAAGGATTTTGGTAGCCTTGGTGTTCCTAACTGGGGTGTAGGGTGTGGTGGTGTGATGACCTGTGACCCCTGGCTTGCCCAGGGCGTCACATTCCCCCTTAGCAAAATGCAGACCGTCCGCGGGCTGCCCGTCCAACACCGGTTTTATTTTCTGAAAAAGGTAAACGGTAACATATAAATTATAACATCATCCCACAACGGGAGGCACATTTCTTAAACGTTGCAAAATGGTTTACGGCTACGGTTTCCGCTCTCTCCCACCCAAGCAACCTGGCCCTGATGCTGCCCCTAAAACCGAGGCAGCACCCCTTGACCCAAGTCCAGCACAAAGTCACCCGAGCGGGATCTGTCCTTCCCCTCCAGAGGGTAGCCACCGGTTCCTGTGGTGGCTGGGCCCCAGCCTGCTCTGCTGAGGGCCCTCCCTCCAACCTGCCTCTTCGGAGGCGGCAATGCGGAAACGGTAATGGTAAAACAACTTATTTACAAGCCACTAACGTTTGTGGTTGCCCTGCAAGTTCACGGGCTTGTCCATGGAAAGTTCTCCATGCAAACTTTTTAAACGGTCCCCACGGGGACAACGGTGCCGGCAACGGCCGGTTTTATCTCAATCACGGTCAAATCAGATTATTTTTCGGTTCCATTTCACTTATCATTTCTTTTCCAACTTTTCAAACATACAACTCAGTGGTGGTCCCAACGGGGACTGGACAACGGTGCTCCGCTGCCCTACTCCGGGCTTTCAGCGTCATCCGAGGGAGAGGGTGCAGGACTCACTCTGCTCTCCTGGCTGCCCCGCAGTTTGGCATCTAGGGCGAACCACCCCCTCTCTCCACAGTGCCGGGTATACTGCACTATGTCCCCCGGCATCAGGTTACGGCCGGGGTGCTCTTCGGGCAGGTGGGCATTCACATCCCGCCGGGCTACAAACACTTCGGCCTCCAGGCCCGGTTCATATATAAACCCGTAGCCCCGGCGGACATCAAACCGCCGCACCTGTCCTTCGTACAGCGGGCCCCGGACACGGAATGTTGCTTGCCGGAGGTTCTCCTTTTCCCTAATTGCTCGGGCCACCAGCTCCGCCTTTTTCCTCTCTCTCTCTCCGATCTCCGGACCCAGTGGTACCGGCTCCCTGTCCCAATACGGAGCTGCTGCGAGCTCCGGCGCACGGATCGGGCCCTGCGGGACATCCTGGACGTTGCCCACTGTCAGGGCTCTGGGCGGCAGGTCCCGCGGTGTCTTGGCCTTGGGCGCCGCCTTGCAGCGACAACCCGGCGCCACCTCAGCCGAGGTGTGGGGGATGGGCACAGGGGCTTTCTGCGGCTGGGCCTTCGGCTCGGAGCGGGTCATTAGCTCCGGCTCGGGGAACTTCTCAGGGGCTGCCTCCGGTGCAGACTTCGGGGCCTTCCACGGCAACACCTCCGGCTTGCTACGGGCTCCGGCTACAGGTCGGCCCACCGGGGCGGGCATGCTGGGTATCGCTACTGGTTGCGGTGGCAGTGGGGCCTAGTGGCGGGGTCACGGCCTCCGAGACGGGTGGCGAGGGAGGTAGCAGGGGGAGAGGGCTTGGACCGGGTCCCTCAGCCGCAGCGACCGGTCCCTCGGGGACATAGGGGCGTGGGTCACTCACCCTCCCTTCCTCCGCCTCCTCCTCGCGTCTCCGCACGGTGGCTATAACGTCCGCCATGTCGGTGTCCCACTCCTCCATGAGGAGCTGCATCTTGACCTGCAGCCTTAGGTAGAGCTGCGCGGTCCGGATCTCCACCCATGCTGCGGTTCCCGGCGCGGGGGCTACGGTGTTTCGGGACGGCATCCACATTCTGCTGGCAACTCCTTCCAGGAACAGGGTGACTGCAGAGTCCTGGCGTCCCTGCTTTTATATCTGCGCTCACATGCAGCCAGCCGCCATCGCGTCCCCCTTAGCTTCTTTCTGGCCACTCCTCTATTGGGGCGGAGTTTTGGCCTTCGCGCCTCTGCTACTCGAGAAGACGCTCGAGCGGGAACTTTTCGCGCCAAAGATGGCGACTTCCGAAATTTTTCAGCCGGATCCCTCCGGCGGTTACAAGGCGCACCTCTACCCAACGGCAGAGCGGTAAGATCCTGTTCGTGACGCCAAGTTGTCGCGGGCGGAGGAGGGGACGCCGCGCTCTCCCACTGCTGCTCGGGTCCGGCTGCCGCGGCTGCTGCGGCCTGCTGCTGCTCGGTGGCTCGAGCGATGGGCCGAATCCCGGGGACTCTAGCGGCGCTCCTCGCCCGTGAGTGAAAGGGGGGCTTTGGGTATAGGGATTGGTTATTGTCCGTGACGCCACCCACGGTTGTGGTGATTTGTTGACACCACCGCTGCTCTGTATGGGGATCCCGGGAAGGATGGTATGGAGCAGCCAGTTGTTGTGTTGCCCCTCCGTGGGTAGGGGTTGGTGATCCCGGGGCCCAGTGAAGAGGTGGGTGATGCAGGGCTTGGTGGGGTGCAGGGACGCGGGGGCAGCGCTGTGCCTTGCGGCACTGTGGTACTCACTCAGCCTGAGACGTTGACACAGTTTTTCGGTAAACCACACGGCTGGAAAGACGGTTCCCACGGACGGCTGCACTTGCTCCCCCCAGTAGGTGACGGTGATGTCCCTTTGTCCTGCACCTAATATTTCTGTGTTGGTAGCGATGGGTTCCCACCGGTAACCCGCTCCCCGGCTTGGATATGGGCCGGAGGAGCCCTACTTTGCCCGCAGGCGCTGGCCCTGAGAAACTGGTGCCCTGGCGGTGGCGGTGTCTCTCCTCAATGGTTGGACTGTTGCCTTCAATCGGGACTTGGTTGTTTGGAGACAGACGTCCCCTTCACTGACGGATTTGGCAAATTTACGGCGACTCCTAGCCTTGCCGGGGTCCGAGAGGCCCCTGCCCTGGTGCTGACTGTTCTTCGTATACTGCTCCAGACCGCCGGGCCACTACCCGTCCGCGGTCCTTCCAGCAACCTCCGAGCAGTCCCCCTCCAGACTGTCACCGCCGTTGCTGACCTTGCTGACTCTGTCCTGCACACAGCTGGACCAACTTCAGGCTTTTCTACTCTCACTTTTACTCTTTTCTTCTGTTTCTCTACTACTTCACTTCCACTTCACTTAGCTCCACTACCACTTCCTTCTACTTCACTCCCCTAGCTTGAACTCCTCCTCAGACTCTAGTCTGGCTTCAACCGCCTGGTTCTTCCCGCCTCCAGGGCTGTGAACTCCTCGGTGGGCGGAGCCAACCGCCTGGCCCACCCCCTGGTGTGAACATCAGCCCCTGGAGGAAGGCAACAAGGATTTTGGTAGCCTTGGTGTTCCTAACTGGGGTGTAGGGTGTGGTGGTGTGATGACCTGTGACCCCTGGCTTGCCCAGGGCGTCACACCCCAACCTCACCACGACCCGTGGGTGGCGTCACGAACCACATTCCCAAACCAAACCAACCCCTTTCACTCACGGGCGAGGAGCGCCACTCGAGTCCCTGGATCCGGCCCACTGCTCGAGCCACCGAGCAGCAGCAGCAGCTGGACCCGAGCCGCGAGCGCGGTCGAGCAGCACACCCCCCGCCCACGACAGTTACAGCGTCCGCCGCTCTCACGCTGCCTGTGCTGCCGGCTCCCTGCTTCCTGCACACAGCCAGAGTACACATCGGGAAATAAGCAAAGGTTTGCTTATTAACCCGATGTGTACTGTGGCTATAAGTGCAGGGAGCCAGCACTAAGCGGTGTGCGCTTGTAACCAAGGTAAATATCGGGTAACCATAGAAGCACTTTGGTTGGTTACCCGATATTTACCTTAGTTACCAAGCGCAGCATCGCTTCCACAGCGACGCGTGTCGTTATGATCGCTGCTGCGTCTGCTGTGTTTGACAGCCAAGCAGCGATCATAACAGCGACTTACAAGGTCGCTGTTGCGTCACAGAAAATGGTGACGTAACAGCGACGTCATTGTCGCTATGTGTGAACCCAGCTTAAGGATTCACTCTCTAAGCTCAGTGTTTGTTTAGTTAAATGTCCTTTTATTATGGCATCTCTCTGCTCTGCTTGTTTATATATTTGTGTTTCTTCAAACATTTTGTCATACCATGCCTGATGAAGGGACCTGAGATGTCTCGAAAGCTTGCTCTGTAACATCATTTTATTTTATTTTAGTTAAGGCCGCTTTACACGCTGCGATATCGGTACCGATATCGCTAGCGTGGGTACCCGCCCCCATCGGTTGTGCGACACGGACAAATCGCTGCCCGCTGCCGCACAACATCGCTCAGACCCGTCACACTACTTACCCGCCCGGCGACGTCGCTGTGACCGGCGAACTGCCTCCTTGCTAAGGGGGCGGTTCGTTCAGCGTCACAGCGATGTCACTGAACCGCCGCCCAATAGAAGCGGAGGGGCGGAGATGAGCGGGACGAACATCCCGCCCACCTTCTTCTTCCTGCATAGCGGCCGGGAGGCAGGTAAGGAGAGGTTCCTCGTTCCTGCGGTGTCACATGTAGCGATGAGTGCTGCCGCAGGAACGAGGAACAACCTCGTTACTGCTGCAGTAACGATATTTGAGAATGGACCCCCATGTCACCGATAAGCGATTTTGCACGTTTTTGCGACGATGCAAAATCGCTCATAGGTGTCACGCGCAACGGCATCGCTAATGCAGCCGGATGTGCGTCACCAATTCCGTGACCCCAACGAGTTCGCATTAGCGATGTCGCAGCGTGTAAAGCCCCCTTTAGCCATTAAAGGGAATCACAACTACAAGATTACAATTTTGTTTCTCTCACTGAGAGCAATCAATCATTTTGGGTGGCACGATGGCTCAGTGGTTGGCACTGTGTTCTAGTCCCACTCAGGACAACATCTGCAAGGAGTTTGTATGTTCTCCCCGTGTTTGCGTGGGTTTCCTCCGGGAACTCCAGGACCTCTATCCTCCTGTACCTGTCTGTGCCTTGTATTGTTTATGATTATTGTACTTGTCCCTATTATGTACACCCCTTTCACATGTAAAGCGCCATGGAATTGATGGCGCTATAATAATAAATAATAATAATAATAATACTCCGGTTTCCTCTCACACTCCAAAAAACATACTGATAGGGAATTTAGATGGGGAGCCCCAATGGGGACAGTGTTGCCAATGTATGTAAAGCGTTCCGGAATTAATAGCGCTATATAAGTGAATAAATATTATTATATTATATTATTATTTTTCAACTGGCTAACACGGTACCAAAACATTTTTTCTTTCTCATGATTAAGAGACCTGCGTAGTCTCGAAAGCTGCTATTATTACTATCTGTTCAGTTAGCCATTAAAAGGTATCAACCACTGAGGACTCTCAAATAAAAACACATGTTCTATCTACTGGCTTACACGACACACAGATATACTTTAAACGAGCTCATCACCAGGCAGCCCCAGCACAACGCTGTGCATTGGTATCAGGGTAGAGGCTAGATCGGAGTTGATTTTTTGAGGTGGGAGGAGTGATTTCATGAAATCATGATGTCACCGGAAAAGGCGGGGGCCCTCCTCAGTGCCGTGCAGATCTGTGGGCGGGAAGCGGCAGTGCTCGTGCTCCTCTGTGCAGAGCGGACGGATCCTGACCCTGAGTGGAGAAGAGTCAGCGTTTCCCTCATTAGTTATAGCTCTGGGGTCTCAGCCTGGATGTTGGGGGCACAGAGCAGTGTCTCCTGTCTGTGTTGGGGGCTGCAGCTCGGTGTATGTCTCAGGCTTCAATAAGGTAAGAGTGTCTTATGGGGGGTTACACGGAGCAGGGGATGATACTGTACGTTTGGGGGGGCTCGAACTAGCCGGGGGGGCGATGCTGCACGTTTGGGGGGGCTCGCACTGGCCGGGGGGGCGACGCTGCACGTCTGGGGGGGCTCGCACTGGCCGGGGGGGCGACGCTGCACGTCTGGGGGGGCTCGCACTGGCCGGGGGGCGACGCTGCACGTTTGGGGGGGGCTCGCACTGGCTGCGGTGCGACGCTGCACGTTTGGGGGGCTCGCACTGGCCGGGGGGCGACGCTGCACGTTTGGGGGGATGGCACTGGCCGGGGGGCGACGCTGCACGTTTGGAGGGACTCGCACTGGCCGCGGTGCGACGCTGCACGTTTGGGGGGCTCGCACTGGCCGGGGGGATGATGCTGTACGTTTGGGAGGGCTCGCACTGGCCGGGGGGCGACGCTGCACGTTTGGGGGGGCTCACACTGGCCGGGGGGATGACGCTGTACGTTTGGGGGGGCTCGCACTGGCCGGGTGGATGACGCTGTACGTTTGGGGGGGCTCGCACTGGCCGGGTGGATGACGCTGTACGTTTGGGGGGGTTCGCACATAGCCGGGGGGCGACGCTGCACGTTTGGGGGGGATGGCACTGGCCGGGGGGCGACGCTGCACGTTTGGGGTGGCTCGCACTGGCCGGGGGGGGGGGACGCTGCACGTTTGGGGGGGCTCACACTGGCCGGGGGGATGATTGCTGTACATTTGGGGGGGCTCACACTGGCCGGGGGGATGATGCTGCACGTTTGGGGGGCTCGCACTGGCCGGGGGGATGATGCTGTACATTTGGGGGGGCTCGCACTGGCCGGGGGGATGACGCTGCACGTTTAGGGGGGGCCCGCACTGCCCGGGGGGATGACGCTGCATGTTTGGGGGGGCTCGCACTGGCCGGGGGGATGATGCTGTACGTTTGGGGGGGCTCGCACTGGCCGGGGGGATGATGCTGTACGTTTGGGGGGCTCGCACTGGCCGGGGAGATGACGCTGTACGTTTGGGGGGCTTGCAGGGGGCGACACATGTTTGGGGGGCTCGCACTGGCCAGGGGGGTTACGCTGCAATGTTTGGGGGGCTCGCACTGGCCAGGGGGTTACGCTGCATTCGTTTGGGGGGCTCGCACTGGCCAGGGGGTTACGCTGCATGTTTGGGGGGCTCGCACTGGCCAGGGGGTTACGCTGCATGTTTGGGGGGCTCGCACTGGCCAGGGGGTTACGCTGCATGTTTGGGGGGCTCGCACTGGCCAGGGGGTTACGCTGCATGTTTGGGGGGCTCGCACCGGCCAGGGGGTTACGCTGCATGTTTGGGGGGCTCGCACTGGCCGGGGGGTGAGGCTGCATGTTTGGGGGGCTCGCACTGGCCGGGGGGTGAGGCTGCATGTTTGGGGGGCTCGCACTGGCCGGGGGGTGAGGCTGCATAATTGGGGGGCTCGCACCTGGCCGGGGATGAGGCTGCATGTTTGGGGGGCTCGCACTGGCCGGGGGGTGAGGCTGCATGTTTGGGGGGCTCGCACTGGCCGGGGGGGGAGGCTGCATGTTTGGGGGGCTCGCACTGGCCAGGGGGGGAGGCTGCATGTTTGGGGGGGCTCGCACTGGCCAGGGGGGAGGCTGCATGTTTGGGGGGGCTCGCACTGGCCAGGGGGGGAGGCTGCATGTTTAGGGGGCTCGCACTGGCCAGGGGGGGAGGCTGCATGTTTGGGGGGGCTCGCACTGGCCGGGGGGATACGCTGCAAGTTTGGGGGGGCTCGCACTGCCCGGGGGGATGACTCTGCACGTTTGGGGGGGCTCGCACTGGCCGGGGAGATGACACTGTACGTTTGGGGGGCTTGCAGGGGGCGACACATGTTTGGGGGGCTCGCACTGGCCAGGGGGTTACGCTGCATGTTTGGGGGGCTCGCACTGGCCAGGGGGTTACGCTGCATGTTTGGGGGGCTCGCACTGGCCAGGGGGTTACGCTGCATGTTTGGGGGGCTCGCACTGGCCAGGGGGTTACGCTGCATGTTTGGGGGGGCTCGCACTGGCCAGGGGGTTACGCTGCATGTTTGGGGGGCTCGCAGTGGCCAGGGGGTGACGCTTGCATGTTTGGGGGGCTCGCAGTGGCCAGGGGGTGACGCTGCACGTTTGGGGGACTCGCAAGTGGCCAGGGGTTGGACGCTGCACGTTTGGTGGGCTCGCAGTGGCCAGGGGGGGTGACGCTGCACGTTTGGGGGGGCTCGCACTGGCCGGGGAGATGACGCTGTACGTTTGGGGGGCTTGCAGGGGGCGACACATGTTTGGGGGGCTCGCACTGGCCAGGGGGTTACGCTGCATGTTTGGGGGGCTCGCACTGGCCAGGGGGTTACGCTGCATGTTTGGGGGGGCTCGCACTGGCCAGGGGGTTACGCTGCATAATTGGGGGGGCTCGCACTGGCCCGGGGGATGAGGCTGCATGTTTGGGGGGCTCGCACTGGCCGGGGGGTGAGGCTGCATGTTTGGGGGGCTCGCACTGGCCGGGGGGGGAGGCTGCATGTTTTGGGGGCGTCGCACTGGCCAGGGGGGAGGCTGCATGTTTGGGGGGGCTCGCACTGGCCAGGGGGGGAGGCTGCATGTTTAGGGGGCTCGCACTGGCCAGGGGGGGAGGCTGCATGTTTGGGGGGGCTCGCACTGGCCGGGGGGATACGCTGCAAGTTTGGGGGGGGCTCGCACTGCCCGGGGGGATGACTCTGCACGTTTGGGGGGGCTCGCACTGGCCGGGGAGATGACACTGTACGTTTGGGGGGCTTGCAGGGGGCGACACATGTTTGGGGGGCTCGCACTGGCCAGGGGGGTTACGCTGCATGTTTGGGGGGGCTCGCACTGGCCAGGGGGTTACGCTGCATGTTTGGGGGGCTCGCACTGGCCAGGGGGTTACGCTGCAATGTTTGGGGGGCTCGCACTGGCCAGGGGGTTACGCTGCATGTTTGGGGGGCTCGCAGTGGCCAGGGGGTGACGCTGCATGTTTGGGGGGCTCGCAGTGGCCAGGGGGTGACGCTGCACGTTTGGGGGACTCGCAGTGGCCAGGGGTTGACGCTGCACGTTTGGTGGGCTCGCAGTGGCCCCAGGGGGGTGACGCTGCACGTTTGGGGGGCTCGCAGTGGCCAGGGGGTGACGCTGCATGTTTGGGGGGCTCGCAGTGGCTAGGGGGGTGACGCTGCATGTTTGGGGGAATCGCAGTGGCCAGGGGGTGACGCTGCATGTTTAAGGGGGAGGGGGGGGGGCTCGCGGAGGGCGACGCTGCACGTGTGGGGGGCTCTCGCGGGGGCAAGTGGTGCTTGTTGTTGTGGGCTCTCGCGGGGCAGTGGTGCTTGTTGTTGTTGTGCGCTCTCGCGGGGGCATTGGTGCGTGTTGTTGTGCGCTCTTCGCGGGGAAGTGGTGCGTTTTGTGGGGGCTCTCGCGGGGCAGTGGTGCGTGTTGTGGGGGCTCTCGCGGGGCAGTGGTGCGTGTTGTGGGGGCTCTCGCGGGGCAGTGGTGCGTGTTGTGGGGGCTCTCGCGGGGCAGTGGTGCGTGTTGTGGGGGCTCTCGCGGGGCAGTGGTGCGTGTTGTGGGGGCTCTCGCGGGGCAGTGGTGCGTGTTGTGGGGGCTCTCGCGGGGCAGTGGTGCGTGTTGTGGGGGCTCTCGCGGGGCAGTGGTGCGTGTTGTGGGGGCTCTCGCGAGGCAGTGGTGCGTGTTGTGGGGGGCTCTCGCGAGGCAGTGGTGCGTGTTGTGGGGCCTCTCTCCCTGCAAGACCCCCCGACGTGCAGCCTCTCTCTCTCCCTGCGACACCCCCCGACGTGCAGCCTCTCTCTCCCTGCGAGACCCCCCGACGTGCAGCCTCTCTCTCCCTGCGAGACCCCCCGACGTGCAGCCTCTCTCTCCCTGCGAGACCCCCCCGACGTGCAGCCTCTCTCTCCCTGCGAGACCCCCCGACGTGCAGCCTCTCTCTCCCTGCGAGACCCCCCGACGTGCAGCCTCTCTCTCCCTGCGAGACCCCCCGACGTGCAGCCTCTCTCTCCCTGCGAGACCCCCCGACGTGCAGCCTCTCTCTCCCTGCGAGACCCCCCGACGTGCAGCCTCTCTCTCCCTGCGAGACCCCCCGACGTGCAGCCTCTCTCTCCCTGCGAGACCCCCCGACGTGCAGCCTCTCTCTCTCCCTGCGAGACCCCCCGACGTGCAGCCTCTCTCTCTCCCTGCGAGACCCCCCCGACGTGCAGCCTCTCTCTCTCCCTGCGAGACCCCCCGACGTGCAGCCTCTCTCTCTCCCTGCGAGACCCCCCGACGTGCAGCCTCTCTCTCTCCCTGCGAGACCCCCCCGACGTGCAGCCTCTCTCTCTCCCTGCGAGACCCCCCGACGTGCAGCCTCTCTCTCTCCCTGCGAGACCCCCCGACGTGCAGCCTCTCTCTCTCCCTGCGAGACCCCCCCGACGTGCAGCCTCTCTCTCTCCCTGCGAGACCCCCCCGACGTGCAGCCTCTCTCTCTCCCTGCGAGACCCCCCGACGTGCAGCCTCTCTCTCTCCCTGCGAGACCCCCCGACGTGCAGCGCCTCTCTCTCCCTGCGAGACCCCCCGACGTGCAGCGCCTCTCTCTCCCTGCGAGACCCCCCGACGTGCAGCCTCTCTCTCTCCCTGCGAGACCCCCCGACGTGCAGCCTCTCTCTCTCCCTGCGAGACCCCCCCGACGTGCAGCCTCTCTCTCTCCCTGCGAGACCCCCCGACGTGCAGCCTCTCTCTCTCCCTGCGAGACCCCCGACGTGCAGCCTCTCTCTCTCCCTGCGAGACCCCCCGACGTGCAGCCTCTCTCTCTCCCTGCGAGACCCCCCGACGTGCAGCCTCTCTCTCTCCCTGCGAGACCCCCCGACGTGCAGCCTCTCTCTCTCCCTGCGAGACCCCCCGACGTGCAGCCTCTCTCTCTCCCTGCGAGACCCCCCCGACGTGCAGCCTCTCTCTCTCCCTGCGAGACCCCCCGACGTGCAGCCTCTCTCTCTCCCTGCGAGACCCCCCGACGTGCAGCCTCTCTCTCTCCCTGCGAGACCCCCCGACGTGCAGCCTCTCTCTCTCCCTGCGAGACCCCCCCGACGTGCAGCCTCTCTCTCTCCCTGCGAGACCCCCCGACGTGCAGCCTCTCTCTCTCCCTGCGAGACCCCCCGACGTGCAGCCTCTCTCTCTCCCTGCGAGACCCCCCGACGTGCAGCCTCTCTCTCTCCCTGCGAGACCCCCCGACGTGCAGCTCTCTCTCTCCCTGCGAGACCCCCCGACGTGCAGCCTCTCTCTCTCCCTGCGAGACCCCCCCGACGTGCAGCCTCTCTCTCTCCCTGCGAGACCCCCCGACGTGCAGCCTCTCTCTCTCCCTGCGAGACCCCCCGACGTGCAGCCTCTCTCTCTCCCTGCGAGACCCCCCGACGTGCAGCCTCTCTCTCTCCCTGCGAGACCCCCCGACGTGCAGCCTCTCTCTCTCCCTGCGAGACCCCCCCGACGTGCAGCCTCTCTCTCCTGCGGACCCCCGACGTGCAGCCTCTCTCCCTGCGAGACCCCCCGACGTGCAGCCTCTCTCTCTCCCTGCGAGACCCCCCGACGTGCAGCCTCTCTCTCCCTGGAGACCCCCGACGTGCAGCTCTCTCTCTCCCTGCGAGACCCCCCGACGTGCAGCCTCTCTCTCTCCCCTGCGAGACCCCCCCGACGTGCAGCCTCTCTCTCTCCCTGCGAGACCCCCCGACGTGCAGCCTCTCTCTCTCCCTGCGAGACCCCCCGACGTGCAGCCTCTCTCTCTCCCTGCGAGACCCCCCGACGTGCAGCCTCTCTCTCTCCCTGCGAGACCCCCCGACGTGCAGCCTCTCTCTCTCCCTGCGAGACCCCCCCGACGTGCAGCCTCTCTCTCTCCCTGCGAGACCCCCCGACGTGCAGCCTCTCTCTCTCCCTGCGAGACCCCCCGACGTGCAGCCTCTCTCTCTCCCTGCGAGACCCCCCGACGTGCAGCCTCTCTCTCTCCCTGCGAGACCCCCCGACGTGCAGCCTCTCTCTCTCCCTGCGAGACCCCCCGACGTGCAGCCTCTCTCTCTCCCTGCGAGACCCCCCGACGTGCAGCCTCTCTCTCTCCCTGCGAGACCCCCCGACGTGCAGCCTCTCTCTCTCCCTGCGAGACCCCCCCGACGTGCAGCCTCTCTCTCTCCCTGCGAGACCCCCCGACGTGCAGCCTCTCTCTCTCCTGCGAGACCCCCGACGTGGCTCTCTCTCCCTGCGAGACCCCCCGACGTGCAGCCTCTCTCTCTCCCTGCGAGAACCCCGGCAGCCCCCCCCTCGACCCCCGTGCAGCCTCTCTCTCTCCCTGCGAGACCCCCCGACGTGCAGCCTCTCTCTCTCCCTGCGAGACCCCCCGACGTGCAGCCTCTCTCTCTCCCTGCGAGACCCCCCCGACGTGCAGCCTCTCTCTCTCCCTGCGAGACCCCCCCACCTCCCCCCCCCCGACGTGCAGCCTCTCTCTCTCCCTGCGAGACCCCCCGACGTGCAGCCTCTCTCTCTCCCTGCGAGACCCCCCGACGTGCAGCCTCTCTCTCTCCCTGCGAGACCCCCCGACGTGCAGCCTCTCTCTCT